>NC_083382.1:16492500-16750000 GCF_031755915.1 Ziziphus jujuba
AGGGAAACCCTACTGGACCCTCCAACGGAAAATCCGGCAGAGCCTCCCCTAAGGGATTGACTTACCACAAATTACCTGCACTGAAAACACACTTCTATAAACATCCCCTTATTCCTCCCACATTACTACAAATTGTTTCACAAATTTCAGCACTTCTCAAAAACAACAACAATCCAGTGCATAAATAAAACATAAGTATCCCAATAGTATACAGAGCTTTAAGAAGTTCTAATCAAAGAAATACAACAAGGATGAAAGAAATAATACACTGAAATGAAAGAGTACGGAAGTACTTCTCGAAACACAACAGCAGCGGAAAACTTGGTTCGCTCCGGAAGAACGTCTACCACCACTTGCACCTAAGGAAACGGAATTTAAGAGTGTGAGATGCTAATCATCTCAGTGAGTGACCCTATCTACTGTACACTTTTAATGATAATAAAATAATAATAATAATAATTAAGGGAATTAAATAAATACAAACAATTAATAAATAAATAATAATAACTGTTGGAAAATAATAATTTCCCTCAAAACTCTCACCAATCGCTCTGTTTGAAATGTTCCCTTTTTAAAACCTTTTCGCAAAACCCAATGTACATACCTCCCGAAAACCAAGGGATTAAACCATTTGATAAACAATAAATAAATAAAAACATACCCCAATATATAATTAAAATGTAATAAATTATAGTAAATAATTTTGAACACCTTTGGGGTTTAAAACATTATTTGCAATTTACACCGACGCACCACACCATATACCGGTGATGCCCTCCGATACCCAGCGTCCCGAGCACCGACTGGCGGGGGGGTTAAAGAGAGAAACCTGCAACGGCACTTCGGCGTCCCGACAGTACCGCTGCTAAAACCATCACCCGGCCAAGGAGGGGGGCGGCTGTGCACAACAACAAACTTGCCTGCCCACGGTCCAATGGCAACTCACGGGTGAAGTAATAACCGCGCGCTAAACCACATAATACCTGCGCGCTACCACGTGTCCATACACCATACACCAGAACACGAATACTGTATGAGTGCGTCTAAAAATAAACATTAATAACCAACCGTACCGTTTTCCAAAATTACCGTGGGAAATACATTAAATTCTCACACTTACCATCCCACATATTTTTATTTAATAAACCGGTACGAAACATTGATAATCAACAAACCACAACTTTCTCGAAGTACGAGATGCAACCATAAAAATACCGCGGGCATAATTTATAAAATTTAAACAAATATTTTCGTAAAATATTTAACCCAATTATGCCCGGAAAATCAAATTTAAAACCACGTACAAATACTACCAAAATACACTTTGCTCATGCATAATAAATAAATTAAACCAAAATAAAACCATAATTAAATCACACCACATGAGCATAATTTAAATATCAATTTAAATACCAATTAAATATAATTAATTGCCCAAAATAATTTTTGAAGGTGGGTCACTCACCTTGAGCACGCAAATCAACTAAGATCCTCCTCGGGATCAACTCCACCACTCGTACGCGCACCTACACAACCACAGTGTACCAACCAAAAATATTAATATTTTATTCGGGTAATTCCCAAATGGGTACCCGGGGAACGAACACCAAACAATATCTAAAGGTTACGAGTTGTATACCGAATCGAAGCTCGCGTGATGAGGATCACGGATTCGGTCTTACTTTCCAGTGATCGGACCCGACGAGGTCGGAATCTCGCCGGAAAGCTTTTCGGGTTTTGGCTCCGTAATTCTCCCAAACCGTCGTGAATTGGTGGAAACGGATGTCGGATTCAGGTTCAGGAGGTCGAACACAGTGGACTGGAGCCGGCCGGAAGACTGGGTACTCGCCGGAACAGTACTTTCCGGCGAGCCTCCGCTGTCACCGGCAACCGTCGCCGGCGGCGGCGCGTGCGGTGGCCGTTGGCCGTGATTTTTTGTAGATTTGTAGATCGTGGGGAGAGCAATCCAACGGGAACGGCAGTGAGCAAAATGGAGGCCGGACGGCGGAGAAATCACGGTTTGAAGATTTCTGGCCCCTCGCCGGAAAACGCTCCGATCCCGGCGCGTCGGTGGTCCGATGGTCGTGAAACTTGGTGGGTCAGCCGGACTTGAGGAGAGGATGAAGGGTGTCAGACGTGTGTGGCCGGAAAATGGCCCGAAAATGGCCGGAAGTGGGTCGATCGGCGGTGGAGGGAAAAACTCGCCGCCGATCTTCAGACGTCCGATCCGGGCGCGTCCGGCGGCCAATCGCCGTGAAAATTTGAGGTTTTGCCGAAAATGGGGAGGGGAACCTTGCTGGCCAGTGCGTGTACAGTAATTCGGCCGGAAAATTTGAAAAATTCCGGCGGCCGGTCAGACTCTCTCTCTCTTTCTCTCTCTTCCCCGAGATTTTTATCCAATAAAAGCCCCGGTGTGATACTGTTCATGCCACGTGGACCAATCAGAAGCTGACACGTGGCATTCACTGTTCATCAACTCAAAAACATTAAAATATTACGGTATCCAGTAAACTTCAAACGTCCATAACTTTTTAACCGGATGTCCGTTTTAAGCGTGCCGCTAGTCTGTGAACTCGTATCGACGAGCACTTCACAACCATGCACGAGTCAAAGCTCATTTCCCCATAAATAAAAAGTCAACTCCAGCACCCCTTGGACAGTTTAGACCGCAACTTGTTTTGCCCATAACTTCCAAACCGTAGCTCCGTTTTCGACGTGCTACTAGTCTACGAACTCGGAGCATCGTGCACGTCGCCACGGTACCCTGGTCAACTCGAAATTCCAACTGGAACAAAAAGTCAATGTTTGACCCGCTCGGTCAACGGTCAACATCGGTCAACGTGCACGGATTCCGGTGCGATTTGGGACGGGGTGTTACACTTTGTACCTACTAGCTATTCCGTCAGGATTTTGCTTAACTAGAAAGACCAATTTACAACTAACCAGTGTTTTGATGAACAATGGGCGAAATAAGCTCCCAAGTTTGACTTTGAAGCAATGCATTAAATTCACAGGACATAGCCTCTTGCCACTTAGGAATTTGCATGGCTTGTTTAACTGTACGTTGTTCTGTGATCACACTTGCATGGGAAGTTATGGCAACAAATAAATTAAAAAAATGTTTAGGTTTCAAAATTTGATTTAGAGATCTTGTGCACATGGCATATGTGCACAATTTGAAGGAGGTTGAGGACATGAAGCAGCAGGTGGTTTTAAGGTCCCATGGTTGTGTTTAAATGACTGTCTTAAAGTCCTATCAAATGATGAGGGAGACTAACCAGCGACGTATGTGGAGGGAAGTTAACATGGAGAGACTTAGACAGTGGATGATGAATGATGTTGAAAGGAAAATGCTGAATAATATTGATTTTGTGTGAGAAGAGATAGAGTTTTAAGACTTGAAGATTGTAAAGTAGATGGAGAAGATAATGGTGATAGAGGTTGAGGTGGAGTAGAAGTTTGAAAGGGGATAGGTATGTGAGGGGAGGTAGATGAGTGGATTGATTTGAATGGAGATGACTGTGGAGAGAAGAGATTAGATTGGTTGGAAAGAGTCATAAATGGGAAAATTGTTTCTATAAAAACCACATGTCTTGAGAAATACATGGTGTTTGAATGAGAATCATAACATTTGGACCACCTTGATTTTGAAGAGGGCCCAAATTGACACATGATTTGGAAGGAGTGTCTAATTTAGTGTGGCTATAATGCTTAAGCCAATGATGACATAGACAACCAAATATCTTTAATTTCTTATAATTTAGTGATTTTTGAAATAATTTTTCAAAAGGAGACAAGTTATTGAGAGTGAGTGTGGGTAGACGAGTGATGAGATATGAGGCAGTAATAAAAGCAAAAGATCAAAATTTAAGAAGCAAGCTAGCTTGAGTAATCAAAGCCATTCTTGTTTCATGAATGTGATGATGATGCCTTTCAACATAGCCATTTTGTTAAGTTGTGTCAGGAGTGGTTAAAAAATGTCTTACGTTGTTATTTTGAAAAAAAGGTTTTAGTTTAATAAACCCTCATCCATTATCTGAACAAAAATATAATTGATAGTTGAAATTTTTTTTCCCCAATGGATTTGAATTTAATGAAAACTGAAACAACATCAGATTTGTGAGAAATAGGATATAACTATGTATACTTCGTGTAATGATCAACAAAAATCACATTAAATTTATAACCATCATGAGAAATAGTAGAAGCAGGATCACTAACGTCAGATTAAATTAATTGTACAGGTTGACAGCTAGCTAGTGAAGATAAATCAAATGGAAGTTTATGAGACTTATTACAATGATAAGAATTAAAATGAAAATTTTTAAAGGAAGAAATTGGAACACAGTATTTAGACACAATATGATGTAAAACTTTATTGGATGGATAACCAAGTTTGTGATGCCAATTTTTGAAGGGTGGTATGAGCGTAGGAGTAAGCAACAAGAGGAGATGAAATTGCCATGGCCATTCATACACTCCATTGTTAAGTGGACCTTTGAGAAGTATTGAACCTGTCCTGAGATCCTTCACAAGGAAATACGAAGGTAAGAATGAGAATTTGAAGGCAAAGTTGTGGAGTCAATATGAGTAATTAAAACCTTTGTACCATTGCAAATGGTTATTTCATTAATACCATCGTATTCAAAATGAAGTGAAGGGGTTTGAAGATCTTGTGCCACATGATGAAATGCTCTATAATCAAGAAGCCAAGGTTGAGAATGATTTTGATTTTGAGGAGCAAGCCTTAAGATGGAACTCGTATGAAAGGTTTGGGGAGAGAAATTTCGAGACATAGGTGGTGATTGCTGTTGCTTAGGCATGGAGGTCCATCGTTGCTTTAGTAAGGGGCAAAAATGAGCTGAATGTCCTTGCTGGGTATATAACTGATTATGGCCTTTATACCTACCAAAAGTCTAGAGTTAGAGGAAGAGGATGAAGAATTGAACTTGTTTGCTGTATGCACAGTATTGAGAGAGTTAAGGAGTCTTGTTTCATGCCTTTTGATGTAGTTGGAATGTTCAACAATTTTTTTCATACAACTCCTAAAAGCTGATCAGATTATCTCTAGATCAAAAGGCAGCAGAAATAATCTCAAATTCAAAGGACAAACCATTAAGTATATAGAGAGTAATATCATCATCTGTCACAGGTTGATCAATCAAAGTAAGCTCATCAGCCACTTTAACATCATTTAAATATTCCAAAACTTGTTGTGAGCATTAAGAGCTGATAAGTAGCTCTTTCAGATGAAGAACTCATGACTACGAAGGTTTAGCAAAAGCTAATGCAAGTTTTTGCGAAGCCTCCTTTGACGTATCTGCTGTTAACATAAACAGATGAACCTCTAGTGATAAGGAAGCAA
Source organism: Ziziphus jujuba (assembly GCF_031755915.1). Lineage (NCBI taxonomy): Eukaryota > Viridiplantae > Streptophyta > Magnoliopsida > Rosales > Rhamnaceae > Ziziphus > Ziziphus jujuba. Next base: position 16,497,866 of record NC_083382.1, read on the forward strand.
GAAGAGCCCAAGAATTAAGGAGCCTTGATGAACCCAAAAAAGGTAGTCTGGATTGAAAGACTTATTGGGTCGAGTTGGTGACGGACAAAGAATTGTACTATCAATAAACCCGTGTAAGTCATAACCTATTAGAAGAGGATCAAACTACTTCTTCCAAGGAAAATATGTAGTTTCATTAAGCTTTAATGGGGCTTGTGTAGCAATATTGATAACCACAAGTATGCGATTTGTAAACATTGGTTCACTATTAATGGTTAAAGGTTCAGAAACAATGGATTCTTTAGAAACTAGTGTTATTGGAATTGACATAGTCTTGAAAAGAAAAAGAAAGCTAGGTGGAGTAAGTTTTGCTTCGATACAGTATAAAGATATAGCGAGTATGAAAAAGCTCTTTTGTATTATTAAAACATTCTATATATATATATATATATATATATATATATATAGACAACTTGATATATGGATAAGAGATAACTTTATATAATAAGGTAAGCCTAACTAAAGGATACATACATATCTTACAAAACTGTAAAACAACTTTTTCAACTATACTGCCTTATCAATATATACCATGACATCCTAGCTTAATGGTATGTCATTTGGGTTGAAGAAAATTGTAGACCATGTCCTTATTAATTTGTTTTTATGATTTACTTAATTGACAAGGAAAACACCTGTTGAAAGGTCATATATCTCAGCATCATTGATGAGAATCCGCCTGTACCCGTACAATCAACTACACGTTGGGGTGCTGATCCTGTGCAACTGAGATATGACCAATTACTAAGGCACAAGCTAAGAGTTTTAAGGACAATCTGATTAGTTTCATTCAAGGTATTATTAAATCTTAAAAGGCATGATAATACTTGAAGATTCAAAGCCCGTATTGTGCATCCAAGTTATGAAGACAGAAATGGATCCAAGAAGCTGTTTTGGTGCGTTTATGGACTTCGAGTAGCAAAGGACAAGTTTGTTTGGTTATGAATGTAATTGAGCTCACCAAGAGGTCATGGAATTATGTCAAGGTAGAAGCTAAAGCATCTAAGCTCATCATTTGTGCATAAGCCTTCAATATGGCTGAAATTCACCATTTTGGTGCTGGGAAGCACTTTACTTGCATTCCAAGCAAGTTTTGATCATTCCAATCAAAGGTAACATATGGGAACCAGTTCTAATTCTATTTGGCATCCTAAATGGAAATTTTGAAGCTGGTTTAGAGCCTAAACTAGCTGGTGATTGAACAAAGACAGCTTGTGTGGAAAGTTAGTCAACTACATTCTAAATCTGAAATTTAACTTTGTGTTTTAGGAAATAGTCTTTTATTTTGGTTTTTATTTAATTATTTTCTGGACAAATTAATTTAGGAAGGTTGATATTTTATTATTTTAATTGTTAATTAATTAATACAAATTAGTTTAGGAAACTTGGAAAATTCAGCACTTTCCTGATCTTTTTACTATATTGGCCTAATTTTCCTAATGTCTTAAGGGTTTGGTTTCTTGTAACTTTAGCCTATTTATGGGCTTATTTTTCAATGGAACAGTAGCCTAGATTATTATTCAAAAATTATCTATGAGAAGAATTTTCTTTCTTCTCTTTGAACACCTAAAACATCGAATAGAGATCGAGTGTTTTATTTTGACTTATCAATAGGACATCCATCACCTATTGTGGCGTTTTCATCATATACCAAGATTTCTAGCCATAAGTTGATTAGGGGTCAAGGTGACCATAAAAATTTGTACTTAATTTCGATCAGGTTCGGTAAATACGGGTTTAGGAACAAGTCAACCTAGGTTCGTATCAACCATGCAAAGTGCTTGTTTTGCTCCATTTTCGTTGATTTGAACAAGGGGCAATTCAATTACTGAAAACGCTTAAAATTTGTGTCGTAGAATCTGTACCGGCAGACAAGGATATTGTAAAGGAGTTCAGTCAGATGGCAAACCATTTTAGACTTAGAGACAGCAGATGGACATTCAAATATGTAACACTTGCAAAATCAAGCTGAACTTATTTTGGATAAATTCCTTTACTTTTTTATAGTAAAAATGTAAAATAATTCTTTGTATGGTTTGCTTTTCCTTATGATATTAATTAGTTTAGTAATTTGTTCAACAAAGATTCTAATAGCTTTGGAGAAATGGCTTATTTGGGATGATTGTTGTCTGTTTCATAATGGTCTATTATCAAGCATCAGATACTGGTGGCAAAGCTAATGTGAAAGTGATAGTATTTGTTTAAATTCTTTTTAAATTTAATGTAATTATTGATTTTATTTGTATTATTCTTTCAAGTTTTGGTCACAAGTTTTGTACAATTGGTCTCATGTTCTACGTGCTAAACACATAAGAGTTGAGAGTTGAATTAGTGTCAGACATCAACAAGGACAACTGTATTATTATTATTGTTGTTGTTGTTGTTGTTGTTGTTGCTGTTGTTGTTGTTATTTTCTTTTCTTTATAATTTCTTACACTTCTCATCTATAACATGTTCAAAATTCTCATCCAAAACTATCGTTTACATTCTTTTCTTTTATGTTAGGTTTTTTGGTTAGACCATAGATTTTGTACATAAATTCACGTAGAAATTGTGATGTCAAAGTATGCTTCTTGGGGTCGGATTGTGAGGCAACATGTGTACTACTAAACAAACAGTGTGAATATACATGCTTGTTCATGTATCCTGAACATTTAATGATGTAAATGATACGTACACACTAATTAAAAGTTTCATTTTCTTGATGTTTCGAGTGTCACTTGCTTTTATTTTGATTATAACTGTACATCTTTAGTATAGATGCTTTTGAGGTTCATATGATTTGACAGGTTCACTTTGCCTCCTACCAGAGCTTCTTCTGGTACAGGCAAATCTTCCAAATTATTTTCTTTGCCTGATGGTGAACTGTTATACTTTCTTTAATTTCTCATTCCCTTTTCCATTTTTAACTATACTGATTCAGCTATGGTTAGTCAAGGTTTTCCTGTATCCTTAATAGAACCTTATTTCATCCGGAAAAAAAAAGTTTGATCTTGAGTGTCGACTTGAACTTTAAATGGTGAAGCTCTAAAAGAAATTCGTGTCTTCGAAACAATATAGATAAATTATGTACCACAATTGACACCCAAAAAAAAAAAAAAAAAAAAAAAAAAGAGATGAAAAAAAGTTTTGGTTTTGCTTTAGATGACTATGTGTTTGTGAAATTTCTTACTGGACTTTATATATCATGAAGGAAATGGATTTGATTGTTTGTTACTAAATTGTTTTCTTTGTCAACCAACAAGCTGGAAAAACTACGTGAAACATAATTGCAAATCAATCTGAGTAATAGCTCTTCTAATTTCTAAGGGTCAAAGGACCTTTGATTATGATATTTGCTTTAACTTTTATCCATAATCAGTCACATTTCGATTTACGTTGGCAGTGAATCCATTCTTGAAGAAATCAAGGAATAGTTTTGATTGATTTTGTATTTGATATCTACATTCTTGGATGAGTACAATAGTACTTATACATAAGAGATAAGCAACTCAAAAAAGAAAGTTATAAAGAGCATTTAAAAAGTGTCCTTAAGAGGTTTTTCTATATAAAAATTAAATTAAAATTAAAAACCTTGTGTAGTAAGTCAACGAAACCGTATAAATTTGCTTGCACAGCATGTCAAACCAGCAGGTCCTTCGGGATTGTTTCCTTTCGGACACAGGCTTTCCTTATTTTAGTTCTTCAACATTACTTCTTTCCTTGTCTGATGATTGGAGTCCTGGTATATTTCCTTCCTTTCCTCGTGGCAGATTGTGTGCTAATGATGTGAATGACAGATCTGGTGTGAGCTGTGTGAATGGCAGCTTATCTGGTGTGAGCTGTGTGAGTGATAGCTTATCCGGTGTGAGCTTATCTGCATTCTTATCAATTCTATCCAATGCAAACAAGTGGGTAATATGAGTTTGGACCAGCTCTTATTTTGAAACATTAGCTAGGAAAGGAAAGCTAACTCCTACGGAGTACAAGTTGCACAATCCTTAAACACAGCTATGGCAGCTGATGACAAAGCTGAGGTGGAAATCTTAGAGCACAACCCAATTGACCTTGCTAAATATATCAACTATGTCAGTGCCCCACAGGCTGGTGCTATATCAACATTATTGGGGACAACCCAGGATAGTTTGAATGGAAAGTTTGTCATCTAGCTGCAATATGAAGCATATGTACCAATGGCAATAAGATGCATCAAATAAATATGTTCATCTGCAAGATCATCCTGGAATCTCCAATCCATTGCAACGGTCGGGCCATGTTCCAGTTGGTGAAACGAGTGTCCTCATTGCAGTCTTGGCTGTGCATTGGGAGGATGCATTGGAAACATGTATAAATTTCTCATTGATGAGTTGTTGAAGGCATCTATGCCCATTTGGAACAAAGAGTTGTATGCCAATGGAGAGGTTTGGTAGAACTTAGAGTTTTTGGAGAGAAGATTGGAACTTGGGAAGGATGGGAGCTGCTGTGGGGAAAAGGTTAAGGTCAATATGCATGATAGAAAAAGCTGTTGTGGAGCTAAGGTTAACGTAAAAAATGGAGATCACTATGTTAGTAATCAGTGAAATTGAGTTGGAAGAAGTTTTCCTAGTGTTTCTTTCTAATTTTCTCTTATTATTATTATTATTTATTTTATTTTTGTATTTGTACTCTAATGCCGCAATACTAATAATGAATGAATAATAACTTGCCTTATCACTTCCATGTTTAATTCAAATTCACGATCTTCTAATTGTAATGGTGAATAATTTACTAATTGAACCAACATCATTTAATAATATTTCATATTCACTTAGATTAAAATTTTATTTTTTTATTTTTAGTAACAGGTGGTTTCTATTAAAGTATATCACTTTTTCTAAGTGATCATTTTATTTAATATATATTTTTTAAAGCTCTTAACTTTTACAAAATTATTAGTTATAATTTTTATATCAATAAATCCGTATGGAAAAGTTTTTAGATTTATGGGGCCTCATTTTTCGGGAAACTGAGCAGCTTGAAATCTTCCAAAGTCCATTTTGGAACCTGATATAATTTCATAAGCATGTTAATAATTTCAAATTCTGATTCCTTTCCTAAAAAATGTATCATATCAGAAAAAGAAAAAATGTATATAAGCTTTTCTAATAATAATAGAAAATAAAGGTTTAAAAGGCTAGAACTCTCAATCCCTCATGATTTGTTTTCTTAATTCCACCTCTATCTTCTATCTCAGAAGATTTTGGAGCATATAAATGGGTTTCTTAAATATTTTATCTTTCTAGGATTTACATCTCAGTTTATATTGGACATCTACATCCTATTAACGTTAAATGTCCTATTAATTACCGCTAAAAAATCCATTACCGCTATAAAACCATCTATCACCAACAATATGTGGTTCTATTAGCTCTAACATGGATGTGCTGGATGATGTCTCCCACCATAAGAGATCTACTTAAACATTAAAGCCTGTATTGCAACAAGCTTCTTATTCTCGCTACTTTTGGAAGTTTGAACCTTTCAAGGATGCCTTAGCAAATTATCAGAAAATTTGGACTAAAAGGCTGCAATTGTTATAGTTTATGTTAATTAATATCAACCATGCAGGACCTGTGAATTTTAACTTATAAATGTAAAATCAAAGATACTATACTTTCTTCTTTTTTCTTTTTCTTTTTTTTTTTTTTTCTCTTAAGACAAAATGCCTTCATTTTTTTTTTTTTTTTTTTGGTATTCATAATACCTTCATAAATGTTTTATGTGTCATCTGAAATAAATACAGAAAGTTTGGACGTTTCAAGATACATTTATTTCTCTTAAATTCAGTAGATAGATTATAAATTGATTAATATGTTACGTGCAGCTTTTATTTTGTTGGAAATTCACAAATTAAGTATTATATGCGGCTAGATACATGCTCAACTTGATAATGGAAAAGGCTATGACCACCAAGGTCTCTATCAGGCAACGTGTATAACCAAACACAGAAAAAGTATAAATATATATATATATATATATGGATAAAAATGGTTACATACGTGTATGGGAACATACCCACTCACTATATATCGCTATGTGTATTAGTTGTAAACTTTTCGAGTAGGGTCAAGGGACATATTAAAGCCAAACCCACAATCATCTACTCAGCCAGTGGTCCTCTAATATCAAAAGCTGATTTTGGGACAATCAAAGGCAATATCTTTTTTATCATCGGTATTCTAAAAGACAGAAAAAGCCGCCGTATAAATGCGTTAGTCATGATAATAACGTATTGTATAGTTGTAAAGCTTAAAAAAAAAAAAATTAATGCTGTGTTGACCGTCTAATACTTGTCTAGGATTAAAAGACCTGAATTTTTTTGTTCAAAGTTTTTTTTTTTCTAAAATTATTTTTTAAAAAATGTTAAAAAATAATTCATAAGAAATTAAAAAATAAAAAATATTGTTAAAAAATGAAAATTTTTTTAAGATTAAGTTTTTTTTCTTAAACAAAAAAAACGAAAACATAATACATAAAGATTCGGAAATTAAAGAGAAAATTTAACCAAAAAAAAAAAAGAAGGAAAAAATGAAATTAGACAAGAGTTAGAATATAGTAATAGCTAAAGTATGCATTAATCTATAAATTATTAGGTACTTATAGGTTTATAATATATATGTTTTGAAACTAATATGCTGTTGCAAACTTGAAAAACACGAATTTTCATAAATCTATTATGATTAATTACATGCTAATTAATGTTTATTGCACATACAAAAGTAATATAGACTTATATATATTTTGATATTTAAAATATAAATTATTTTATTTATTTAGTAGCCTTATAATAATTAAAATAATAATATAATTATAAAACGCTTTTTCACGTCTAGGCTTTGCCTAAGCATGCCTAGGCCTGTAATGCTTAATGCTTGATCTTACCGCCTTGCGACGCCTTACGCCGTTTAGAACATTGCTTATTACCAATAAACAAAAAAGCAATATTTTTCTTAATTTCTAAAATTTAATTTCAAGCCACAAGTTGGGTTTTTCTTTGGGTGAAATAACACCAAGTCCACTCCTTATGATCACAAAGGTTGATTTGCAGAGAGTATTTTAATCTTCAAATTAATTTAGGCCTCCCCACCATGCAAAAAGATAAGCGTGTAATTGGGTCCCAATGTGTATACTTCATGGAAAGCCTTATAAAATAAATTCTAGAAGTAGACAATGGGGTCTTCCTTAGTATCCATTAGACTGTTATTCACAAGTTGTAGTAAAGTGGAATTTTGCATATGCATGCTATATAAAGAGCAACTTTTCCCACTTGGGTTCGAAATTTCTTTGTGGATACCACTTACGTATTTTAGACTTTTCATGGGTTAAATATCAATAATATCGTTTTTAGAAAGACAACATGATACATTAAAAGGTAAAACATAGAAAGGAACATCCCATTCTTTGAGTTCATCTCACTTTTGGTTCTCTAATAGAAAGTTTTTCCAAATTATATTATTATAATTTTATCAAATTGGGGTCAAGGCCGAAAGAAATTATAATTTTACCACATTATGTGAAGATAGAACGTCCACACAATTGTTAATTAGAATGTCCAAAATTCTTTCAAGAGCTTTGTAAAAAAATTAATATTGCTATGGAGATCAAATTTTGAATACTAAATGATATGTTGGTAAATTAATTGATGATTGATAGATTAATATAACATGAATGCATAGGTTGTAATATTATTTGGTATTCAATTAGGGCCGGTTTAAGGCCTATGTCTCGGGCCCCCACTAAAAAGGATCCTAAAAAAACAAAATTCTATATTGAAATTTAAAAATATATTGTATATTATTTAATATATTTAAAAAATTTCATTTAATAAGATGGAATAAATTTTGTGGAAATATATGAATTTTAATTTTCTCATTATGTTACATTAGCCCTATTTTATTTATTTATTTATAACTATCTTTTATTTTTGGGAAATATTATCAATCAATTATTAAATTCTTTTAAAAACTTAATTATTTTCTATATCCATGTTAAGTGTTTAATATTTTTTTAATATAAAAAGAAAGATTAAAAATATCTTCGTTCATGAGTTTTCTCATTTCTTTATATTTAATCACTCAACTTTTATATATAATCTTGCTTATACATTATATATAATCTACAAAATTTGGATTCAAATGGCCATATAAGTAGGTAATCTTATTAGTTATTAGTTTTTGTTTTATTTTTACTATATTAATTTATTTAATTATTAATTATTTAATGAGTTTATAGGTTCATTCTTATAATATGCATTTTTTATTTTCTATAAATTTATATTTGTAGTTATCGAATTTCCAATTCTATTACAGTTCATTGTATAAAATAAACCATTTATGCGTTTTAATTGATGTGCATTATCTAATTTATTTGAAAGTTTATTTGATTAAATTGATTAGAATTTGGTACACTTTAATAATTAATTATAGGTCGGAAAATATTTATTATCAAAACTTATCTTAAAAAGAAAAAAAAAATGTTTTAAATAAAAAATTCAAACTTAGTGTTAAAAATTTATTAACAATATTTGATAAAAGGCACTAGAACAATTTACCAACAAAAAAAAAAAAAAGAAAAAAAAAAGAAAAAAGAAAAGCCTTACAACATTTTTGTCTGCCTTGATAATGGTTAAGAAGGCCTGTATTCAATATTTGATAAATAAATTTTGGTGTTTATAATACTATAGAGTCATAAAAATAATGATCCTTAAAGTATATGATAAAGTTTATTAAGATAATTTACAATCTTATTACATTTCAATAAACTTTAAGGCTTAACTAAACTGTTATTTTTGATGGAATGCAAGGCTAACTACACTTATGGAACATTTATTAATTAAATGACGTTATCCATAATTAATTAAGGTTTTAAACTCTGTTTTGCAAATCGCCTTCATTAATTTTGGTGTGACAAGGCGTGATAAGTAAAATCCAGGACGTGAAATTAAAGATAAGTTGATTGTCATCAACTTAGACCAACTTCAAACCAGTTTAAAGATTTAAATTAATGCCGATATTTTAAAATTCAAATAGACAGAGGAGACAAAGCATATGATTGGTTTTTTAAAATTTTATCATGTAAATACGACATCTAATGTATTTACAATTTCATATATGCAAAATTATGCATCAATTTTACATGTAAAATGTTTTAAAATATTGTGTGCGGAATGATTGATATTGTAACAACAATAAAATTGCTAGCTTTGAATGGTAGGTTGTTTTTTAATTTGGAGAGCTCGCTGTGAGTCTCTTCTTAGGGAGGTCTTGGTTATTTTGTTTTCAGATATGTTTAGCTCCTGTTTAGGCTTGTTTCGATCCTCTTTTGGAAGTTTTTGTGTTCTTTGGCAATATATTTCCTTTTATCACAAAAAAAAAAAAAAAAACAACAAAAACAACAAAAACAACAATAAAATTGTAAGAGATGTTTCTATAATATCTAAACATATTTCAAAAATTCACAAAACATAAAATGGAAATTATGAGATGGGTATGCTTTTTCAACAAATTGCTTATAACTAAAAAGTTAATTAATACAACAATTTTTTTCTTTAAAAAATATATAATAAAGTATTTTTGTGTCATATGGAACAATTATTTCAACGTCAACGATGGCATAAAAAAATCATATAGGGATCTTCGATATCTCACATGCTCACATCATAAATTGGAAAACCCTCCCCATCAATGATCCTTTTACTTTCTTATATTAAATTCTTCTTTCTACATCGGGAAAACATCAAACTACAAACTATAGAAACAAAAAATTCAAACTCAACCGACACGTCGCCGACCTTCCAATGATGTATCACAAGAATTAACAATTTTATTTAGTCTCTTTTTCAAAATTAATAATTAGTCCTCCATGAAAATAATAATATTTAACATAGAGAATCTGCAAACTTTGTCTAAGGCTATTTGTCCCGATTTAAGTAAAATTCTAATCCAAAATCAATTGATACAGATGAAGTAGTTCATTTAGATTATATAATGAATTTTTTAAAAGTTTCTAACCAATATGAAACTGTATTTGAAATTGTATTTGTATTCTCCCAACAAATTCCACCACTGTAATATAAATATATATATATATATAATAGTTTTCTAATATTTATGGATAATCATAACTTAAATAAACTTCTTTAATCAGCATTATTGCATTGTTAACAAACATTTTAAGAAAAATTTCATCGTACTACAAGTTGTTGTTGCCGTTTTCCCTTTTTTTTTGGGTTGAATTTCCTATTAGAAGTGTTTTCACATACTTGTGAACCATATCCATATTTATTGATTTTTTTTTTCGTCAATATAACCATATTTAGTGATGAGTTCAACAAAGTAGTGAAATATTTATCTCTAAACATTTAAATTTATACCAAAAAGTAGCTTTTAGATATAAAATTAACTTTAAATCCTAGCTGTTGTCTTCAATCCTTGTTTCCAATGTAAAAAGCATTTGGTCTGCAATTTAATTAAGTTATGGACGTCCGCATTGAAAGGAGACTATATATGAGTATATTATATAATTATATACATATATGGGACTTTATTTGTTTATTTATTTTTTGATGAAATACATATATGGGACTTGCGTATAACATGGGGCAAGTAAGATGATGTTTGCAAGTTTCAAAATATAAATGATAATATAATATGACCAAATTTGCACGTAGCATACATTATGCAGTCTGTGTAAGCATATAAACAAATAGGTGGGGTGCGATTTTTTTTAGAATTTTCCTCTTCTTCTTCTCTCTCTCTCTCTCTCAATAAATAGGTGGGCGTGAATGTGATAATGCATGCATGACTACTCCGCATGCGTTTCCACAAGAGGCGTGACCGACCAATTCAATGCAATCGACAAGAGCTTTAACGCCTTTAACTTGCCACTCTTGGGTTTTTCTTTTATTTTGGAAACATATGTACTGTCTTTTGGCAAATGTTTATTAATTTATTCCTTCTTTTTTTTCCTTAAAATAATTAATTTGGATTTAGATATTGGAAACAATTGTGTATAATTTACAAGAAAATATGGAAGAAGATGGGCTGATTATAAACTGTAAAAGATAAATAAAATTGCCAAGATAATTGTTCGATGAACTTGCAAGCTTACTTTTTTTATTTATTAGTTTTATTTTTTTATCCAAATAATGGAGTGTATATATATATATTTTTTTGGGCACAAGAAGGTTCGAAAATTAGTTCAAAATTCAACGCATCATATCACAGAAACGTTGTCATAAATGGGTTCAGAAAATGACAAAAACTTCATTTTCTAAGGTCCAACATTAAAACGATAAATTAATATGACGGCAGAAGATTAGGATCATGTGCTCAACCCATGTGCCTTGTGCAATTTTTGACTTTACTTGCCCAAATTTCAAGTCTTCTCTTTTACTTCTTCTTTTTTCTTATTTTTTTTTTAAATAAATATTTTAGGAGGGTAAGGGTGCAGAATTTAAAAATCGATGCTCTATATTTCTTATTATTTAATCATCACTTATGAAAGAATTTTATATCAATTTAAATTGTAATATTTATTATAACAAGAAGATAAAAATATAATGATATATATATATATATATATCGAACTTCAGGATTTAAATTTCTCTAATATTACTTATGGTAAGTATGGTGCTGCAAAATATATATATAATTCTTTGAGAGAATACCATATACCATCTTTTTGTTATTCTTTTTCCTTTATTGTCTCACATTTTCTGTAACTTATTGCTTTCTGAGCAATTTTAATTTATACCCAATTATTCAAAAATAATTATTAATAATAATCAATTATACCCTTTCGTTCTCCTATTAACCTTCTTTTCGGTTTCTATCCTTTTCTTTCCTTTATATTGGTAGGGTATTAGTTATTTTCAATAACTACAAATTATTTTGCATAAAAGAAGTACAAATTATTTAGTCATTTTTCGAAGAAAATTTATGTAGCTAGCTTGAGGTTAGTTACTGATTAAGGGGTTGGCAATTTTGGATTCCCGTTTCATCGCACAAAAGAATTTACCACCTTAATTAATTCTATTCTCTCGTGCTTCATGGGAAATAAAATATATGTTTATTTTTTCAAATAAAATATATTTCTAATTTTATTGATAGTTTACTCCGCATAAAAGTGCCCATTAGTTCAAAATTATATATATGACCAACCTGTAAAATACACATTCTCAATCTTTTTTTCTTTTAAATTTTTTACTTTTATTTTTCTAGGGAACATTTATCATATGCAAATAATAATAAAAAATGAGTTAGAGAGTAAATAATAATAATAATAATATTTTTAATTCCATGTCGATCATGTGGGGGACATTGGGCATGGAAATTGTGAAAATGACTTAATAATATGTTTTGTAGATGGAATGCATTCAATAAAAACTTGCTTCTAGAGAGGACTTTTAGTTTGAAATTTAAGAATCTGTTTTAGATATGGTAACATATCGTGTGCAATCATTTTTGTGTCATATCATGTTGTATTATTAAATTTAAGAATTTGAATATGACTTGTTAAATTTTGCTATGAAAATAGATCAATTCAAACTTATTTGCTATTTATGTAATCTATTACCTAATACATTAATCCGATAAGAATATATAAAAAAATTAATAATTCAAATTTGATTTTGGTTTCAAATGATGAAATGATTTTTATCTTCTAAATCTTGCAAATATACTTTGTGATTTTAGATTTTAAAAAATTCAATTAAAAAATAACAAATCAATATATGTTCAAGAATAAATTAAATATTTTTAATACTATAAAACTTATATAATTATAAAAATATCTATTATTAATTAGATTAATAAGTTTATTATATATTATCGTGTTTTACTTGTTAAGGTTGTTAATCTATTGAGTTTTATTAAGTAACACTAATATGAATTTAATATAATATCATAATCCAAATTTGAACCCTCAAATTATTTTGCAGGTTTATGTCGTACAAGACTTTTTTTTTATTTTTTTTATTCAAAGAGTAGTATAAAATTTTGTTGGACCTAATATTCTTACTGAAAAATAACTAATAAAAAAAGAAAAAAATGAAAGAAAGATTATAGTATTTTATCATATTGGGATATTGTCACTAGAGGTTACTAAATTATACTATTAGTGACAATTAGGTACTCAATTAATTTTTTTAATAAAATAGTCCATAAACTTGCTGGTTTGTTACATCATTAGTTTTTAACTAACTTTTCATCTAAAATTCTATTATTATAAAGGATTAAAGTGAAACTTTTATATGGTTTAGGGACCACACTTGTAATAAATACTAACAAAGACTTAAATAACATTTTTAAATATATATTTCAATAAAATAAATATTTTTTTATCAATAATTATTTAAAAATATCAAAATATCTTTTATAGAAAATCATGAAAATAAAATTAAAAAAGTACTTTATTGGTTAAATATTTTTTAGAAAGATAAAAATTTTCAAATAGTACAGAAATTATTTACTAATAATTTTATTTTTAAAACCAAATGTCATTTAGTAAAGTTTCATTTTACTTCCTTTATTTATAATAAAATATATTTGTTTAATTTATGGGAATAATTTATAAACATTTTAAAATTTAAAATTTTTTATATTGGGTTATATATATATATTCTCTTAAAACATTTCAAACATTTAATACTCAATTCAATTTTTAAAAGTGATTTTGTATACCCCAATTTATCAAACTTTTTTTTGTTAATAAAAATTATATCTTTTAGATTTTTCACAAGTAATAAAGATTTTTTACATATAAAATTATTTTTAAAAAAAGTATTTTTCTCTTAGATTTTTTAATTATTGGCATATATGATTTAAAAATTTTAATAATTGAAAACAATAAATAAATGAAGTTTATAAAAAGAAACTTAATTAAATGGAATTTGATTTTAAGAAGAAAATTTTTTGAAAATAATTTATACATTTTTTAAAAGTTTTTATCTTCTTTAAAAATATTTCAAAGGATAGAGTACATTTCCAATTTTATTTTCATGAATTTCTATGAAAAAATAATTTTTAAGATTTTTAAGTAATTATTGATGAAAGAATATTTATTTAGGTCTTTTTTAGTATTTATTGCAAGTGTGGCCTCTAAATCATATAAAAGTTTTACTTTAGTCTCTTTTCAGGAATAAAATTTTAGGTTTAGGATTCTTTGATGATAATATCTCTATCATATATAGAATGCAACATTAGAACTTACTTCTTTAGGATTCAATTCTAGCATTCGCACTGGCTATACTATACATTTGCACTTAGATTTCTTAGTGAAAATTTTAACTACAGAGAAGAAAAATGTTAATTAGCACACGTACCCCTTTAGATGTTTTAAAAAATACAACTTGTGCATGGCTTATTTTACCAAATTTATCCATTGAAACATGATTGGCTAAACTGATAAGAAATCAATATTTAACGGAAAATATAAAAGTTTTGATGAAGAATTTATAGGAGGATCATAAAATGCCTTATAAATTACTCAAGTAGCCTTTTTATAATGATATTAAAGGTATTAAATAAATATATCAATATATGTATTACATATAATAATTGTTATATATTAATATTTTAAATAAGTAAACCATTCAATAAATAAATATAATTTAATATAAATCAATTAAATATTAATACATGATATTTGATATACATATTAGTACATTTATTTGATACCTTAGCATTATTTGTCTCATCAATATAATAAATGCACACTCATCTTGCACTTTTGAGATTATGCATTTCTATCAAGCATTCTACTTTAGATTAAAATATTATTTTAATAAAAAAATACTATCAATTATCAATAATGTTGGTAGAAAAAATAAATATATAAATATATCTAATTAATATTTATCATTTCAGCATTGAATTTATTTTTACCCATCATTAATGGTAGTAAAATAGCAAAACTCTAAATGAAAATATACAAAATGTAATTTATTTAATATAAAAATTAAATTTTTTGAATATGATAAGTATAAAAAGAACATGTTTACATATGTAACTAGACTTAAATAAGTTCCGTAATATGAAAACTAATATGAGGTTTTCATTTTTTTAGTTATTGGATCACATCAATGTTTGAAATTTAAAACTATACTTATAATCATCAGGTCTTGATAGATATAATTTTTCTAAATAGAATTTTACTATATCATTAAATTCATATTTGATCATTTTTCAAATTTTAAATCCTAACATTTGATGTGAACCAATAGCCATCAATGATGGATTTTAATTTAATAAATTAAAGTAGATTTTGCTTGAGCATGACTATATATATATATATATATATATGTACATATGATAGAATTTTCAAATGCGGACATCCACATTTTGTTAAAATGCAGATATCACTTTCTATAAATGTTTTTATCTCTATTTTGTTAAAACGTGAATTACATAGCTATTTTTTTTTAGAAACCGTCGTCAAAGTGCTATTATTGATGATGATTTATTTATTTTTTTTCAAAAACTGTCCTTTAAAGCCATGTTTGCATTTTAATAAAGTGCCGATGTTCGCAACAAAAACGAACTGTATATAAAAGTCTTTTAATGTAGATATTTTGGATCATTTTAGACTATGATTTTTCCAAAAACTATCGCCTAAAGCCACATTGGGCATTTCTCTTGTATTGCCATAAGAATGAGAAAATCTGGGGTATTCCCTTATTGTTGGAAAATTTTTCCCCTAAGAATTACCATGACACAAAGGTTACAGAAAAATTATCACAAAGCGCATTATTTATATATATATATATATATTTATATTACAACTGCATGGAAGTTTATACTATACACACAAAGTATTGCCAAAAAAAAAAAAGAAAAGAAAAAAAGAACCTATAATCACAAAGAATATTACGATGGCAGTTTATTTAGATTCTTCCACTATATCTTTTTTTGCATATTATGCCAAAAAAAGAAAAAAAAGTCTTTTCTGCTTCGGCAAATATTTTATTATAAAAATGTATGACCACAAACTATCTAACCTATGAAAGATTGAGATTCTGATTTATTTTCTAAAAAAGAGAAAAAGTTTGGAACACGTCTAGAGTGGAGTTTGGACTGTATAACTATGACGTAAGATGTGACGTGGTGCCCAACTAAATTGGAAATATATAAAATAGGAACGACTAAAGTAAGCTAAATTTTATATCTCACCATTTCATACGCAAAATCGGGACATATCAATCGAAAATTTGAAAAGTGGTTGAACTAAAAAAATATATACAACTTTCGGTTATTATTCAAAAAAAAAAAAAAAAAAAAAAAGAAGAAAGAGAAAGAAAGAAAAAGAGAGAAAAAGGGTTATGAATATGACTAAAAAAAAAAAAAATAGGGAAAAGAAAAAACTTTCGGTTATGAATAATGTACAAGTTTCCTTACTAGTACATATACAATTCACTTATACATAAGCCGTATTGAATATGACATAATGCCAATTCATATCTAACTTATGTTTTTTAATTAAATTTTTAGGTGTGGTAACTTTGTAGGAGGAAAATGCAGATCATTAAGAACTTCAATTCTCCATATTAGAAAAAAGTTAGAGACGAAAGCTTTTCTATAAAAATATGTGTTATTTTCGGATTTCTTAATAACTTAATTTTATATACTTTTTAAGGAGGGTCTTGTATCCTTAATATACAAAAAAATGAACATAGAATTACATTAACTTCTATATTTTTCTACTCTTAACCAAATGCTATATATATACACACTTTTAATCTTATAGTTTTATTGTAAAGATTATACTATTTTAGCATAATATATATATATATACAAAATACCATGATTTTTATGTATGAAAATAATGGTTATAATTAATAGGGTAATTGCATATTAGTATTTTCAACTTTTAGCATTTTATGATTTAGACTCCCAGTTTTGAAAAGCAGTACTTAGACTTTTAATTTTTCAATTAGCTATAGACTGGTTCAATCTCCAGTTTGAAAAATAGATGGATAATAGTTCCATCTATATGGGTTTCATATGATCCATCTCTCAACCTCGTCCACATGGAAAGAATCATTAGTCATCCATTTGTCAAATTTAAAATTGAATTAATATGCAATATATTGAAAATTTGAGAGTCTGAAATATTATTTTGAAGGTTAAAAGTTTAAATCACTAAGCCTTGAATATCCAAAATACCAAAGTGTAATTAATCCTAGTTAATATTCTACCTCTTTTATTAGTATAGTCTTTCAAAGATTCTATATGTTGATAAAAAAAATCTAACCTCCGATGTATCCTTCAGTTTGAATGCTTGACTAGCATCAACTAGATTATTATCCACCAACCTGGAATCATAGATAGAGTGAAGCCTTCGGAATTATCAATTTGGTACCAGTCAAAAGCACTTTGTGCTCAAGTGAGAAATTGTTTATGGTGTTTAGTAGTAGAGAGAATTTTGAGATTATACCATTTTGAAAGAACTGAAGTCTACTTATAGAAGTGTCTAGGTCTTTGAAGATAATGGTGCCTTTTAAATTTAATTTTATCATATCTTTGTTTAGACCATGAGAAAATCATTGGATTTCATTAGCTTTCCACAACTCCTGTTTTATTCATATAATTATAGTTGATAATCATCATTTATTTGAATTACGAACATCCAAAGACTTCACTCTATAATATTCATGATACTAGTACCTAAGACAACATTTGGTTGTTGTGATTCTATTAGTTGAGACTAATTCCAGGTCAAATAGCTGAGACCATATCTTGATCGTTGACAGTGCTCAACTAATCGTATCTATAGTCAACCATCAAAGATACTAGTTGTTATAGCCATTAGTTCTTAATCTCCACCACTAGATTTAGTGGTATTTAGATAAATAGTTATGATTATGCCATAGGTCTTTAAGCTAATTTTACCTGCAACATGAGCCTCTAGCTATGTGTATCATTGAATAACGTTTGTTCAAATGTGCACAAGTAGCTCGTGGTTAAATATGACATATGTTGTAGTTGAAGATTAATTAGTCATAGTTGATGACCAACTGACATGATCAACGCTCAAAAGAACATAGTTGAGTTGACCATGAGCATTAGTTTATTTTTGTAAGGATACAAAATAGTTGTCATTTACAACATCCTAATTTATTAATTTATCAATCATTGGTTGTTTTTCATCTCATAATAGATTCATCATTTGAGCGAGCCTATCAAATAGATGAGTACTTACTATCTTAATTAGCAGATTTATTACTTAAGTGTACTTGCCAAATAAGCTAGGACTTACCATCTTAATTAATAGAACAAGTGTGCCCATTCGATTAAGGTTAGTTTTACCATTTCAAGTGATAATTTTATTATCAAGAAGTCTTTTTTCACAATTCCAAAGGAACTGTATACAATCCTATTCTTTAAACGTTGCTAACAAAATATTGAAAAGTTTTAAGAAAACTTTATATAATTTTTTAACGTCTAAATTACCTACACACATTGAGATCTTAATAAAAAAACGCTCGTCTCTCTTTCTCTCACCAAGCTAAAGCTAAAGCTGCACCACCTACCAAGTTGTACAAGGAAAAAAAAAAGAAAATCATTGAAATAAAAACAATGGACTAGAAAACCAATCAAAAGCCACAATTCTGATAATCTGATTTCCATTTTCAAGCATGGATCTTCCAATGACCTCGACATTGATTGCCACACCACCATAGTGTTCAGGTAATTGTAACTATTTCACTCCATTAACCAAACAAGATTCTTGTGCATCAAGAAAATAAACTAAGCCCTAGGTAACAATTTTCTTACAATCTAACATCTTGAAGAATATATCTTTAGGGTGTTTACTCGTATACTTTTGAAAGACTTTTAAGAAGTTTGGTCATACACTTTTGAACATTTTCAAAGTTTTTTAGTCATGTACTTTAAAACATATTTGAAGAATCTTCTACAGTTTTTCAATCGTAAGTTTTTGAATAACTTAAAGATGTTTAGTTGAGTACTTTTGAACATTTTTAAAGTTATTTGGTCGTATACATTTGCATATCTTTAAAGTTGTTTGGTTGCACTCTGTGAACTGAATTAATGAATATTCTTAACATTAATTTTATATGAGGATAAGAATATAAATCTATAATATAACTGTACAGAGTTTATTTAGTAGTACAACTAAAAGTTTTTTTGATTATTAGAATTCTTGCCAAATAAGCTAGTACTTATCATCTCGATTAATAGATTTATTATCTAAGCTACCTGCTAATAATGGCTTGGTCTTATCATTTCATTTAGTTGAGTAGAGCATGCTCGCCAGATTAAGGCTATGTTTTATCATCTCATTTATTATAGCAAGAGTGCCCACATTAAAATTATTAATAAAATATAAAGCTAATTACCAGTTTATAGTAGTGCAAAGTTATAAAAAAAAAAAATGTTACAATAGCAGATTACCAATTAGTATTGAAAAGCCACCAACTTATAATTGATGAACACCGAGTTGCAGTCATGTAGTTGAAGTGGTAGAAGAATGCCAAATATGGCCATGTAGTAGAATCAGTTTAACTAGAGTCAAGTATAAGGATTTTATTTAACTAATATTAAAGCTAACCCTCAATTCAAGTTTATAGAATATAATATAGTCAAAATAATATTAACATTATTTAATAACTAAATTTTACATACACGGATAAGGAGATTGAGAATTTATTGAGCCAGATCTAAATTATACTAACAAGTTGGTTGACAAAAACCTCATCAACCAAGACATTACCAATCATAATTCTATTCATTCACATTTTTATTTTTAGCTGCAAATTAACATAAATCCTTTAAGTTAAACATCTGTTAGTGGTTTGGTCGTGGTCATCATAAAAGTAGCAGTATTTTCCATGGTCTTTGGTTTGAGGATTTGATTAAAGTATGCTAGGCCATCTTAACAAGTTTTGGTTTCTAATTTGTATTAATATGTTTTTAAGAGTTGTATTTAGAAGTGTGTATATTTGATGGTATTTTTGTGGCCTTGATTCCCATTCAAGTTGTTTTGTTTTTTTTTCGTCTCCTTGATCTATTATGATATTTGCTTGGTTTTCCTTTCTCTACTCGGTTTGTCTTAACTAATTCCTTCGTATTGATGAACCTTTGTGCTTTGTAGAGTAAGTTAGAAAAATTTCTCAAAAAGTATTATCTAGTCAGTATAGTACTTCACATGTGTTGGTTGAATACTAAATCCTTCAGTGACTCCCTTCTTTCTCCTCGACCAAGAGGAGATGGTTAGCAAGTTTTTTCAATACATTTTCTCCTACAAATTAATAAATGAAAAAAAAAATTTTGTTAAGAAAATGAACCAATAGACCTTGGTCTCAATTTTCTAAACATGTGATTGTATTCCCAGACAACATGAAGGAAAACACTTTGCCGCATGGCCAAGTGGTTTGATTCATGTAGATCCATTAACTTTTGAAACAACTTACGTGTTCAACTGGATCACCAATACCATCAAAAATAGTAATTGTTGGTAGTTGAAACTTAGACGGTAGTGGTGCACATAGAATCTTATGTGTAAATGACAATTTTATTTCCTCAACTTTTAGTAGCTAGTCTAAAAGTAGCATTAAGCCTCAGACTTTTCATCTATTCTTTTAGCTATCTTATGTTTTCCTTCTTCTTATTTTGTTAACCAGCTTATGTTGAAGAACCTACAAAAAAAATTCCAAATCCATCAAATTCGAGTGTCACTAGTATTCATTGTGTTCTGGTTGACCGGATAGAAGTCAATTGTCTCTCTAGGCAATATGAAGGATTAGTAGTTTCTCCCTCATAGCTTGGATCTTTGTCACCTTACTCATTTTGAATAAAAGATGGTTATTCCAGATTAGTATCGGTGCATTCAAGTAGAATCCTTAAACTCTAATCGAGGTCTTCAATGTGGTTCTCTATTTTTGCAAGTTGAGTAGCATAATCGTTCTTTGGTGTTTTCTTCTTTCTTGCTTATGGAAGATTAGGACCCACTGTTATTTTTCTTTTAGCCTTCAATCGAGCAAAAGGAGATTGTTCTTCAATGTTGATAAAATTGGTGTTGCAATGCTCATCATTTTCAACATTTTGTTGTACATTCATCATGGTTATTCTTCCTTCTAGCGTTAAGTGTTGATGCAAAAAAAATTGACCTTTAGTATTCCCTTTAGTTTGAACACTTGATAACTATCAACCAGCTCATCACCCACCAACTAGCAATCACAAAGCTAAACCATTGAATACCGATATAGTATCAACCAATAACACTTCGACATTTAAGTTAAAATTCAATTATGGTACTTAATAGTAGAGAAAAGTTTAAGATCATATCGTTCTTGGAGAATTGAGGTTTATTTATAAGAGCTTTTGGGCTTTTAAAGATAGAAGTGATTTTTAAATTTAATTTTACCAGTTCATTTAATTTTATGAGAAAATTATGGAATTTCATTAGGTTTTCATAACTACTACTTTATTCAAATAATGATAGTTGATTCAAATGTAGAATAAACATAATTTATTATAACTATGAACATCTAAAGGCTTGGCTTCGTAATATCTGTTATATTTGTAGTTGAGACCACATTTGCTCGTTGTGATTTTGATACTTGTGATTAGTTCATGGTCGAGTAACTGAGACCATATCCTGGTTGTTGACAATACTTACTAACCATATTTGTAGGCAATCATTAATGATACTAGTCATTATGACCATTAGTTCTTAGTCTTTATCACCGTATTTAGTGGTATTAAGGATAAACAATAGTGATTACGCCACATGTCTTTTAGCTAATCTTACCACAACATTGTAATCTTTGGGAGTTTATATTTTCTTTTTAATGAATTTTCCAAAGTTTTTATTGATTTCAACATTTTTTCCACAAATATATTGAAATTTTTGTAACATTCAATCTTTAATTTTTTTTTCCATTTTGATACAGATATACATACATATATATATATATATATATATATTTCCTTATGTCGAATATGAATTGTGTTTGAATACAAATTCACCACTACCTTGGATTGAACATTAGGGATAAAATTAAGCATAAACAAAATCAGAACATATAAGGCGACTTGGATGTGAAGGTTAGAGGGTGACCCTGGATGTGAACACAATCTACACTGAGTTTACATTATCGCATCACATAGAGGTGATGCAATCTTTTTTTTTTTTTTGCTAAAAGACGATCATACATACCTCATGTTATCTAGGGTTACTAAATTATTTGCGAATGTCCAACTTTTTTAGGATGGTCAATTGGGCATTTTTTTTTTCCTTGGAAATGAGACTTGTTATGAAAATGAGGACTTGGCCTAGGACTGATTCATGGTGAGAACATAGTAAATTTAACATGATTTGGATAGTTTTACATAACTGGGCCAAAATTGAAACTTTATTTCATAGAAAATATAAACTCAAACTTTGATATAAAATAATAGATTTTTTGCAATAGTGCCCTCCCATCTTCCAGGTTTTTTACGAATTACATCCTAACTACACATGCACCACTTGTGTACCCTAAACTTATAGGTTTTTTGCATCAATGCCCCTAAATATGATTACATACATTTTGTGGCATTAAATGTCATGTGAATGGCATGTTCTCTATTAGGATAAAGGCATATCAGGAAAATCAAGTCACTTGACACTATAACAAGAGTAGAACTAAAAAATTAATGCATTTATTGAATCAGGGATTAAGGCTTCAAAAATTTTGAAATCCCAGATTACGTGAAAAGAAGAAAGTAAAAACCATCATTGGAACCATAAACAAATCCCAACCAAATTTGTTCAAATTAAAGTGAAAGTTGAAATTAAAAATCTTAACACAATAATTGGTGGACTAAATAGCATATTTATGAGGTGACCAAGACTTATTTTATTGTAAGATTGTAGTTGAATTTTTTGGTTTTAACCAAGAACCCTTAGTTTATTGTAAGATTGTAGGGTTTTTTGTTTTTTTTGTTTTTTTGGTTTTTGCTTGTTGTGGGAGTTCTTGAAAGTGATATATGGTTTTGTTTTGATTTTTTGGTTAGCTATCGTTGCATCTTTATTTTGGTATTTGTGCATGTTGAGCATACAATAGATATAGATTTTCAGTTTTTGTTAGTTGAACTTAAAACCGATGCATGGTTTTGTTTTAATTGTTAGTTAAGTTTTGATTTATTTATTTTTTGTTTTGCTTGTTCTTTAATTTGTTTTTATTTGCTTGACCTTAAAGTTATAAAAAGTTAGTTAGTCTCCATAAAAGTAGGATTTTGTGCTTTATGTTGGGTGCATCTATGTTTCAAGTATGTAAAATAACTTTATATTAGTGGATTTGTACAGTTTATTTATTTATTTTGGTTGTGGTCCATTATTATGCTTGATTTGGTCTATTATTGTAGTTTTTTTTAACTTGTAAATTGTTTATTAGTTTTGCTGATTGCTAATATTGTTTATGCATATGGAAATTAAGTATATAGGCTACTATAGATGGTTGGACTTGTTAACATATTTTGTTTAAATGCCCTAATAAGAAATAACTTTATATTTAATATGTTGTGCTACTACTTAACACTTGCAATTAATTGTTACACTTTATGTTAGTTTATTTAGGGTCCATTGTATCTTTTTGACTTGTAAAATCTTTATTAAATAATAAAATTGTTTATGTATATTGGAAATAAAGCACACAGGACCATTGTAGGTGGTTGAACTACTTAACCCATCCTGTTTAAATGCTCTCGTTTGAAACAATTCATGATAATTATGTTTTTACTTTTAAATCTACAATACCTGGAAGCGATAATGTTACAATTATGTTAAGCCATGGAGATGATATGTATGATTGATAATTATAATATGAATTTCTTACCTTTACTTTAGTTGAAGAATATGAGAAAGATACTAGGTTATTCTAACAGGTTGATTTTCTATACACGTTATAGATTGCATAATTATTTGACATAACTTACATTTGATAAGAGTATATAATCTTTTTATATGAAGATAGAGTAATGGATTTTTTTATGAAAGAATGACCTTTTAAAAAAACTTGAAATCGATCAAACATAACCTGAACTATATAACCATACACCATAACTTGAATCTCATCTTGGAGTTCAGAAAGTAGTGATGGTGGTTCTAATATTGATTTTGTGGATAGTAAGCATGTGCAATCTGATGATGTTATTGTGTTTGAAAAATATACACATTTTGTGGAATTTTTCATTAAGATAAAGGGTGGACATGATGGGGGAAAAATAGTGAGTATGTACAGTCTAATGAAATGAATAGTGAAGAGCTTGTAAGTGACTATGACTTTGATTTTGATTCAAGTGGTAAGAATGGAAAAAGAAGACATAGGTGGTAGCATTAGAATAGTGAAACTAACTTGCATGACCCTTCATTCTATATTGGAATGTTATTTAGCATAATAGATGAGTTTAGGACAACTGTAAGGAATATGGAATAAGGAGGCCTAAGCATCTGAACTTCAAAAAAATGATAAGGACAAGATTAGGGTGGTGTATAATGGGAAGGAAAATTGTAAATGGGTGCAATATGTAGCTACAATAGGTGAAATCACTTTTTAGGTGAAAACTTTCAATGATGTGTACCATGTGGGTAATATTAACTTTATATAGCTGGCTAAAACTTATTTGAAAATGTTAAAGTAAGATAAAAAAAAAATAGGGGTATAATGTATTCAAGAAAATAGTGCATGAGGAATTAATGGGAAAATGTTATGCACTGGCAGTATTACAGAACAAGAGCCAAGGCAAATGAGAAGATAAATAGAATAGTTGTTGCATAATATGCTTAATAGTAGGACTATTGTGAAGAGATTAGAATGTCCAATGAAGAGAGCATATTTATTGTGAAGGCCAACTTAGGGGTTAAAAGGAATCTTATATTGGAAAATTGGTGTATATTTGTTTGGCAGCATGTAAAAAAGATTTCAAAGAAAGGTGAGACCTATAGTTGGTTTAGATGATTGTCACATCAAATGT
The DNA here is from genome assembly GCF_031755915.1 of Ziziphus jujuba. NCBI lineage: Eukaryota > Viridiplantae > Streptophyta > Magnoliopsida > Rosales > Rhamnaceae > Ziziphus > Ziziphus jujuba. The sequence goes on from NC_083382.1 coordinate 16,522,900, forward strand.
CGACACCTAAGTCACTACTAGAATCTATTGGTGTTGATGGAAACAATAAGATTTTTCCTATTGCTTATGCAGTGGTGGAAATTGAGAACACATCCACCTATAATCGGTTCTTGGAATTATTAATGGAGGATGTGGAAGTTATCAACCACTTGATAGATTGATGGCAGAATCTACACACATGCATTATGTGAGGCATTTGTTTAAAAATTTCTAGCTTCATCTAAAGGGAGAGTTATTGAAGAATACACTATGAGGGCAGCAAAAGCTAAAAGTGCTATTATCTTACATTGTATAAATTAGTTTAATTAGATAAGTTTCATTTAACTCAAGTTGAGTTGTACTATTTAACTCTCACCATATATTCATTGATTTAAGTGTCAATATTTTATGTATAGATGTTGTTTCTTTTACATGGTTAGTGTTATATGTATTATGATTTTCATATATTCATTTATTGATGATATATATACATATATATAATGAATTGTGAATTAGGTTTGAGGTAGAAGTGCAAAAGGTGAAGAATTTATATATATATATATATATATAGTGTGACTTAGGAATGGTTGCTTAGAAAGAATGTGTGCAACTGTGACATTTTACTAAACGATCTATATGAGTCATTCAATGGAGCTATTTTATAGGCATGGATAAGATTTTAGTCACTTTACTTGACAAATTCAGAATATATATCATGAAGAGGATGACTATTAAGAGAGAGAAAATCATTACATGTAATAGAAAGATTTCCTCTAAGGTGGTCAAGCACTTCAAAGCTAACAAACTAGTTTTAAAATACTATATCACTACCTGGATTAGTCATAAAAAATTCGAGGTTAGAGTGGCTGATGGAGCTCAATACATTGTTGGTTTAGACAATAACTATTGCTCCTATAGGTGATGGGAGGTTACAGGTATCTCATATAACTATGCCATTTTTTTTAATATACACAATTGGGAAGTGTTAAAGGTTGAGAACTTTGTACATCTATGATATCAGAAGGAGGCATACTTGAAGGCTTAGCGACCGGTTGCTTGTCCTATTAATGGATAAGGCTTGTGGCCAAAGTCTGAAAGATAACTAGTTGGACCATTATCATATCTTATGCAACTAGGAAGATCCAAGAAGTTGAGGAGAAGAGATGTATATGAATCTCCACACCTTGCCAAGTTAGGAAAAAAAACACAATATAGCTGTGACATGTTAAAAGTGCCATAAAAAAAGGCATGATAAGAGGACCTATGAGAGAGAATCATACACCACAGGAAGAAGAAAACTAGATGTAATTAATTGTGACTCTTATTTCCTAACATGTTTGCTTACATTTTACGTTTCGTAGCCTTAAGTTCTTAATTTAGTTTTAAGTTGAAGATGTAGTGAACATCATCTTAAATGGCAATTGGAAGACACTCTGATGTTCATTCCAGTGCCGGTATTCGCAATATGCAACTAGATTCAATAGAAACAAATGAACCTAGTGAAGTAGGAAATGGACGAGGATGAGGCAAAGGAAGGGGCATACCACCAAGGAAAAGGGAAAGGGAAAAGAAGAAGCAATGGTGAAAAAGCTATTATTCATGACCAGGAGGACAAACATAAGAAACAGGAAGTAATGGTATCACTCATGACCTTGCCAATTAAAATTAAGTAAATTGACCACGGGTTTTTATATTACTTGTTGTACATTTAAGTGAACTTCATATGTTTTGCTTATATATAGTTGTATCTAATTAGGCTGGGGATAGCTTAGCTTAGCTTAGTATATATTTTTTAGGATTGCTTGCTTCAGAAAGTTCATTACAGATATAGAACTTCACAATATAATCAATCCTAAATGGCAACTTATAGGCAAATTACTTTGCTTTTGATTATACTACAATTTCATGTTGATCATACCCATTTTATATATGTTTGAGGTGATTTGAACTCATTAATGTTAATGAAATGCAGTTGAGAAATTTTATATTAAAGTTGAGTTAAGCATGTTTGTTTGATTTGAATGATACAATTTTCGTACTATATTTGATTTGAATGATAAAACTGTGTATTATTATATGATGTATCATATAGGTTTCAATATGGTTAACACATATAGTAATATAAGTTTTGTAAAAATTCCTACTACTTGTGATGAATTTGTACAGTGCTTAAGGAGGTATAACTACAAAATTTCTATAAGTTTGGGATGCATTAGTGAAAAATTGCTTAACATTTAGTGGTGTTATTGAATAAAAATAATGAAAGTGTGGGTACATTAGTATAAAAATAGCTAAATTTTGGAGGGCATTATTACCCAAAAAAAAAAAAAGAAAAAAGAAAAGAAAAATCTTCTGGAGGCATTTCTTCAAGAAATTGTAAATTCAAGTGGACTTAAACTCTTCAAATTACAAAATCTTATATATATACACTCTATAAACTCTGTAAACTATTTTTATTGCACTAAAACCAACAATATCAAGCAATTATTAATATGGTCATCCATTCAATATGCATACTATAATAATGTCATTTATTCAAATTTCATAATACAATATTATCATTCAAATTGTAATAAAAGTGATAAAAGTATAACAAAAGCAACCATCATGCCAATTACACAACTATCCTTTAAGTTCCTACTACAAGACCCATTCTTTCTTCCATTTGCCAAACAACAACATATAACAAAACACAACAAATAACAAAAGTAAGCCATTGCCTGTGTCTTATCCTTGCATTGTCTTTCTCCAAATGCTGCACACTTCTCAACAAACTAGAGATTACTTCTTTTGATTAAATATATGCTAGATTATCAATCTAAGCAACACACATTTTGCTATACAAACAAGTTAAATTTAGAAAGTATTTCAACCAGATTTAATAGCAAGCATATATATAGCTAATATATATTGATGAATAGGTTTAGTTAATTTTATTTCAATATCAAAAGTTTTGGCTATTTCTTAATATTGTTTTATAGCTCTAAATCTCATTCATGGCCAATGCCATATGAAAAAAAAAGTCTAAAATTTAACAATTAAGTAAGCAAAAATGAAAACAAACTTATAGAAATTTCATAACCAATCAAATGCCTGATTGGTATCTTTTACTATTATCTAGTTATGACCCCCCCCCCCCCCCCTCTTTCATTTTGGTAAATTGAATCTAGCTACAAAAATATGTAGCAAAAACAAACAAAAATCAATAAAGTATACCCTTCATATATTCTCTCACTAGTCCTAAATTAAAAAATATACAATCATTTAGTGAAAAAAATATACACTCATTTAGTGAAAGTCTCTTTTTGCCCACAGTTGAGGATAAATAATTACAACCACTAAATTGATCTGTTTAAAATTCATCAATATCATTCTATTTTCTATTTGTAGACTTTTACAGGCTTGTCAATATGAACACAAATATATTGATCAATGTCCAATTTAAAGAATTAAATCTTAAAAGAAAATATATATATATATATATATATATATTGATCAATATGAATACAGCTTCAAAAAACAAGTATGTAACTATAAATTTACAAAAATTATTAATGGATGTATTAGGATACAGCACAGTAAAATTAGTGAAACAACATATAATAATTCCAATTACATTTTTGAAGTTTCCAAAGTGTTAAACTAATCAATGGTGATCAAACTAATAAAATTTTGTAAATATATGCCCATTCACCATATGGTAAATGGTGGATAGTGAGAGAGAGAGAGAGAGAGAGAGAGAGCTACTCAGGCCAGAAACCTCCTTCCAAGATTTAAATTAGTCCATGATGTCACCAGGATTTCCATAACGACAAATCATCTATTCCATCTGATTGAGATTTCATTAACTTTCCTGTCAAATTTCCAACAATCCAATTACACAAACTTTTGAATTTTGCACCTTTTCCCCAATCTGTGTTTAGTTATTTTATGAACCTAGATGACTTGATTTTTCAAAAATGCCCTGTTCTATTACAGCATGTGCTATACACATAACATTTAATGCCATAAAATAGACGAAATAACTTTTAGGAGGCATTTGTTAAAAAAAAAAAAAAAAGTTTAGGATGCACCAATGGTGAATACGAAGTTCGAGATGCAATTTATAAAAAATATTAAAGTTTGGAAAGCACCATGTAAAACAATTCTAAAATAATCTATATATATATACACGTAGAAATAAAATTTTTTTTGCTAAATTGTATATAGAAATATAATTCCAACCTTATTTTTAAAATCTACTTATGTTAGCACGAGTTGTCATTTGTCTAAATGAATTTTTAATTTTAATAATTTTTTTTGCTAAATTATATATAGAAATATAATTCCAACCTTATTTTTAAAATCTATTTATGTTAACACGAGTTATCATTTGTCTAAATGAATTTTTAATTTTAAATCATTAATAGATAAAATATTTTTAATTTTAAATCAATAATATATAAAATACCTTTAATATATGCAAGTGACGCCATATATAAGCCCTCCATATCATTCGTATTAACACCCACCATAGTGGAATTGCATAGTAGGAGTTTTCAATATTGTACTGTTTGGAATGAAAATAATTATTCGAGCATCTCTAATGGTATGTCATTACTAAAATATAACATTGCTCTCCTACTTAAAATTGGATCCCATGACATTGCCGTGGCTCCATCGTAATTTAATAAATTTTATCACGGTGTTTAGATTAAAGGAAGAAAAGTATAAAAAAAAAATAAAAAAATAAAAAAATAAAGAGAGAGGCTAAGTTTGGATCAAGATCCTCTATCCCTTCTTCCCTGTCTCTTTGTCTATCCCCCCAACCAATTGATGACATATGACACTACTTTTTTTGCCGTTAACTTTTTTCATAGAGAATATTTTTCTTTTCTCATCGTTTGCATTGGCCATGTGTTCGATGCTATTATAGTTGTGGTCATGAGCAAAGATGATGACCATCTCTGAGGCTGCCAATTGATGGTTCTTCAAAATGAAGATATTAGATGCAAAAGATAATTACGAAAGCAAATCTCTTAGTTAATTAATTCTCTTAGTTAATTTTATCATTTAAAATTGAATGGCTTTTGTAACCATAGCAGGTTTTTTTTTTTTTTTTTTTTTTTTTTTTTTTTTTTTTTTTAAGTTCAATTTAGCAGGTGAGGCTCTAAAATGGGGTTGTTCAATTTAGCTTGAATTTTTTAGTATTCAAAATATATTTAACTCTTTAAGCAACAAGTATCATGATGCCACAACTGAGTAAAAGATAAAACATAATTTTTTTTTCATCTCGATGAGGGATAGGCTAGGGCAACAGCAGCATGTATATTGAAGAATAGGTTCTTGTAAGTCAAAAAAGAAGAAGGGTAATTTCATTACCTATAAAAATGAAATTAGAATTTTGGTAGAAAACGGAAGAAGTTAACCAAAGAAGAGAGTCCACAACCTTTAAAATATTTTAAATGATGTGTTATGAATTCATTTATAGGACAGATATAGGAACATGAAAAAGGGACAGCGGATCCTAATAAAGAAAATAAAAAATATATATTTATAATAATTGTTCTTTAATGAAAATGAAAGAAAAGGAAAAAATAATTAATGTAATTTATATTTTTTTATAAAAATATCTTGCATATAAAATATTTCAATCAATTAACTTTAAATTAATAAAGATAATTTTAAACTATTCGAATATTTCATTAGACTATCTTTTATTTTATTTATCAAATTCAAGTGGAAAACTAGTTTCATTAAAATAGGCATAATCTAATTCTTTTATTTATTTATTTTTTTTACTTTCCTTTTTTTGTCATTTTCTTTATACTAATTTTAACACTCCAACCAAAAAAATTAAATATTTTACTTCTTTTTTTTCCTTCTATTTCATTTGTGTATAATTTTGAACCACTATATTTTAATTTTCAGTAATTACTATTAGCATGTCAATAATAAAATTTGAGTTTGACATTTCATTTATCATTAAACAGTTTATGTCAATGTCAAATTTCGTAACCAACAATGCTAAAATGACATGCATCTTCTGAAGTGCTCGTATAGTTTAACTGTTTATATCATTTTAAATATTCATTGGATCTCTCAGTTGAAACTAAAACAACCCTGAAAAATTCAAAAGAAGATTCTTTAAACTCTGTGGACGCCGAGAGTTTTGATGCGGCTCCTTACCAAAATGTGAAACGGTCTACTTTTGATGAACTGAAAAGAAAAATAAATAAAAAAAGAAAAAAGAAAAAAGAAATTTCACACTTATTTATCGTACCATGCTTTAATCTTTGACATCGATGTATGAAAGAAAAAGTCAGCAAATGTGTCATCGACACGCAGCCTATATATCATTTCTCGAAAGAAAACTTGTTCCCTGGGACCCACTCTTCACTGTACACTTTCTCTCTCTAAAAGACTGTCCCTCTCTAACCCCCCATTTTTATTTAAAGGGACTAATAGTTAGCTGTCTCTTCCATCATTACCGAAACAGAAAATTAGGATCATCATCTTTTTCAATAATTTTGTTTACCCAGTATTCTCTATTTTGTTGGGTTTTCTTTCTTTTTTTCTTATTTGTGATATTTGTGCTTTAATTTAGTTGTTTAAAGCTTCAAAAATATTTTGTTAAAAACAAAAATGGTGGCCGTGATACCTCCTCAAGAAAACATGGTTGCTTTGGTTTCTCGCACAGGAAGGCATTTGCAGAGGTACTGCAAAGGTCGTCGACAAGTTGTAGGGTAGGTTTCTCTCTCTCTCTCTCTCTCTCTCTCTCTCTCTCTCTCTATTTTGTGCCTTTTTTTTTTTTTTTTTAAAATTTTTAAGTATGTTTTTTTTCCTCTCACAATGAAGCTCATGAAAACAGAGTAATTTTTATGTGATACATGAAGAAATTAGCCCTTTCTTGGCCCTTTCAGGGATACAAATTTGTTCAATTTAATAATAGGTTTTTGCTTTTAAAATTTGGAAAGGCCGAATTTTAAGTGCATGATTGAAAAAAAAAGAAAAAACTTTAAAATCTTTGACGCTAATTATAACATTTTTTGTTTTAAAAAATTTTCCTATGTGGGAAACTAGTTTGGATTAAGGATAAGATTTGAGAGAGAATGCTTTTAGATTAAAGATGCTGATTTCTAATTCCAAGTTTGAATGGGAAAAAAAAAATAGAAAAATGTTTTTGGTACTTGTTAAATGAATTTTCTCCTTTTATACCAATTTTGCAGATGTATACCTTATAAATACAATGCTGGAGAAGTAGAAGTTCTTGTCATTAGCTCACAGAAAGGCAAAGGCATGCTCTTTCCCAAGGTACACTAATTTTCTTAATCAAGTGAAATTTTGTTCAGATTTTTGTATTTTTATAGCATAATGTAAATCAATCCCCAATATTTCAACTTATTCAAAGCTTATATTAAACAGGGAGGTTGGGAAAAAGATGAATCCAAGGAAGAGGCAGCTATAAGGGAGACAATTGAAGAAGCAGGGGTTAAAGGAGTTGTTGAGGTTGGTTTTCTTTTTGCTACTTCTTTTGTTCAAACATTATTTTATTTTATTTTATTTTTTAAATATACTATTGGTCTTTCAAAAAAGTATGCTCTTTTATTTTTATTTTTTATTCTAATCATTTAACTCCTTTTAATTGGTTACTCTATAACCAATATTATATTATAAAATAATTTTCTAGTACATGACCAAACAAGCTCTGAAAATTTTATTAACAATGCGAAATTCATTTTGCAGCGTCAATTGGGTAAATGGAGTTTCAAGAGCAAAACGCATGATACATTATACGATGGCCACATGTTTCCTTTGCTTGTTCAAGAACAATTCGAATTGTGGCCGGAGAAAAATTTCCGTAAAAGGGAATGGGTATGTCACTAATATTGTTCCTAATCTTCATAATTTAGAGTTTAGTTTGTTGATAATATTATTAAGAAGTTGCTGATTTATGATGGAAATTTTTATTTTTTTCTCTTTTTTGGTAAATATACAGATGAGTGTTGGAGAAGCAAGAGAAGTTTGTCAGCATGGGTGGATGAAAGACGCTTTGGATAGGTTAGTTAAACGTCTTGCATCTCGACCACAACATGTTGAAGAAGTAGGCCATGTTTGTTAAGCTAAAAGGGAAATAAAGATGACTTGTAAATATATGGAAAATTGAGGAACAACAATTTCCTCTTTTGAGAAACCCAAAAAAAAAAAGGCCCACATAGATTAGGATCCGAACAAAAAAGAAGAGAAGGGATAAGAAAGAAATTGGAATTTCTGATTCTTGTTTTGGTTTTTGCTAATGGAATTCCAATGCCGGAACTTGTTAGAAACTTTGCAGATAAGAGTTTGAAAATGTTTTAAAAACCAAAAAAAAAAAAAAAAAGATGGAGAACAACATTTTGTTGGAGAATAATAGCAGTTGGATCCTTATGGATTTGAGAATCAAAGAGGGAGTCCCCGGAAGTGTCAAAATCAAAGCCGTTGGAAATTTTGTGGAAAATGCTGACTTTGATTGCATGATTAGTGAGAGAAATAAGGACTTCCAAACAAAGCAATTGATTTTGACAGGAATGGCTGTGATTGTTTCCAACTCTTTTTCTTATTTTTCGACATGACTTGTCTTAATCGGCTAGTTATTGTAGCTCCAATTCTATCTATATAAATATATATATATATATATATATATTTTCGTCGTGCCTAAGATTTGGATCTGGGGGAATTTAAAATTGTTCAGTACACTCCAACGGCTCTCGAAGTCTTCTTACTGACAGGACTAGTTCCATTAATAGGAGATTTCTCCATATAATTTCAGAAATGAACAACTTAAAAGATTAACTTTTTACCCAAAAAAAAGAAAAAAAAGAAAAAAAAAAAAGGTCAAAAGGTTAACTTAATTATGCAATAATTTTGTATGAGAGTTTTGTGCGACTGCTGTGTAATTTGCAGCAGCACCACAACTACATTTAAAGGCACGCACTCTTAAAACAACATTAAATTATATCCTTGCATGTTTTGGTTGAAAATGTGATTATGAATTTCCTTCTTATTTTATGTTCTGTTTTCAAAATTTTTGTAATATATTTCAAATTCATTTATCTCTTCCTCTAAAAGGATTTTAAGTTCTAAACTAAGGTTAAATATTGCTATATTTTCTTTGATAAATGTAATTTCCGGTACTATGTGATAAATGTATTTTACAAATCATATGTTTGGCAATTAAACGAAGAGAATCATATTGTAAGCAGCAGGTATATCCTGGCGGCTCCAATTTACTGTGATCCAAATTCTGATCTCAAATCACAGCTAGTGGGCTTTAAATGGATCCACAGACACAGATATTCTATCTGTTTCTGTTTTCTAATCACAGTCCAATGTCATCGATTCTATTACCCAAAAAAAAAAAAAAAACAAAGGAAACCTGAACAAATTTGTATGGAAATCTAAGAGGATAATCAATATATATATATATATATATATTTTCGAACGAATCAATAGTTTTATCTTAGTAACAAAAGATGGAGAAATCTAATATTTTTTTATTCTTTATTATTTTATTCCTCAAGGAGAGAAATAAAATTTAGAGTTTAGGAAAAATGAGTATGGGAATTAATGAAATTATATTCATGTTAAATATTTTATCATAATAAAATTTATTTATAAAGAAGGATTTTTATAGATGTGGGGCTTACTAGCTTTAGCCAATTGAAAGGGTGCCCACCGTAGCCACTTTAGTGATGGTGACTCCTACAGGCTATAGATGATCAAGTAAAACTTTCTATATGAGTGAGTTAAAATATTGTGGATCATAACAGGGCAAGAAAATCAATTTGGGTCTAGACCCAAAATAATTTTTGGGTTTCTAAGATGGGCCTCTGTAGCAACAAATGGGATCACTGTGACTTGACTTTTGGCAATAACGCTTCTACTTACGTGCATTGTTTTTTGGCGTGGTGTGAATACTAGAGCACTTTTAAGGGAGATATGAATTGTGAATATATATATATATATATATATATATATATATATATATATTATAATATTGATAATATTTTAAAAAAATTATTTTTCAATGGTAATGTTTAAAATAAATATTAAATTGATATGATTTAAATATTGTTAAAATAAATGTCTATTTTTAAAGAATTTGTTAGACATTGTAAATTTTTTTTAAAAGTAAATTTTTTTAAAAAAATTAATTTTTTCAAACAAAATTGATAAAATAGATATAGTTAAGTAATATTAATAAAAAATTTATATATATTATTATTGAAAAATAATTTTAAAATTGATTGTACATTTATACTATTTAGATAATATCAATTTCTATGTAATAAAAGTAACAATCTATATTTAGCATTAGAGATGCTCTAAGTCACCACATAATAATCTTCATAGGTTTTTTTTTTTTTTCCACATAAATTTTATGTTGTAGGACAATAATTAGGATTTTATTTACACTTTAAAATTTTCTTCATTTGTCGTATAATTTTATTCTTTGGTCCTCAAGTTTAGGTGTTAGGTAGTTTGGTATGCTGAAAAGATTTAGGAATAGAATAACTTTCCACATAACTTATTTTTCCATTTTTTTTTTTGTTGGTATATTGTCAATTTTAAGAATATATATTCCATAATAATACATATTACTCTATTTCAATGGATAGATATTAATTAAAAAAAGCTCAGAATTGATATTTCTTCATTTCAAACATAAACATATTTATCATATTTAAAATATATTTAAATTTAAATTAATTATCCTATACTCAAAATATATAAATAACTATAAAATTTGACTTTTAATTAATTTTACCAAATTTAATATTTTTGAAAAGAAAAGAAAATATTTATAAAGATTTAATATTGAATCTAATTCAATATAATAACTAAAAATATCAATAGGGATAACTAATCCTTTTACATTTTTTTTATTCCTATGAATAAGTATTCCTATGGAATAATTATTTTGTATACCAAACATGTTCTAGTGTTACTTAAGGTAAATAAGAAAACTCCTAAATTAGTGCTATTACTTGGGCCTTAATTAAAGGAATTCAATTAATTAGATTATTTTATTTTCCTTTTATTGATTTTATAGGGTTCTCTATACGAAGGACATGAATCCTCTGCTTGTCTTTTTCAGTTTTTGTTTATGCTTCACTTTTAATTTTAGCCATTTATTTTAAAATCATTTAATCTAATGGCCAAAATAAATGACACATCCTAAATGTCATATGCATTTCACATGACTACTAAAATAAATTCGCCTAATGGAATTTACCATAGTTTCCTTTTAGTCCTTTTCTTTAGTTCAAATTCAGTATCCATGGAAAACAATGTCTTAAAAAAACACTACTTTGGCACAAACGGCAATGGGGATGACTATCAGAATGTTAATGTTACTTGTTGCTGGATTATTTTTTGGAGGTAATCGGGCATGGACATAGACTAACCCCAATGTAAAGTTGTTTTCACACAAACAGAAATTTCTAACAAAAGCACCTTTTACGTTATTATATTTTGAAAAATCTACGGTAGGGGTTGTACCCATTAAGTTGTTCTAATAGAAATCAACAAAGAGCAAATTAGCCATTTTCGAAAGTAAGGATAGGTTGGACCCCGTAAATGGCTATACGAGGTGATGAGATTTTGCAGATCTAAAGATTGAACAAGTTTGAGGGGATTTTGTCTTATAAGTTATTGTGGCTTAAGTCCAAGGTTGATAATGCTACATAATTATCAAGTAGTACGTAAAGTATTTTTCCAGAAAAATTATTTGCTAATAAATAAAGATGTTTGGTCAAAACAAAGTTCCCCATACACTTAAGGGATTTTCCATGAAGAAAAAGAGAATAAGAAACTCATGTGCATCGCATATGAGGTCAATTTTAATAGTCATGTGAATATCATGAATACAAAAAAGTATTTATTTTCACCATTGAATCATATGGTTTTAAAATGGATGGCTAAGATTAAAAGCCTAGCATGAATAAGGACTAAAAAAGACAAGTAGAGGATCTAGATCCCTATATAAAGAGGCAACCTATAATTTTATTGTCATCATTTAGAATTATATAATAAAATGCTTGTTTTCTTTCTAGAGAATTATTTTCTCTCATTATCTTTTATTTGCTACCATTTCGTGGTTTGGCATTAGAGCCATGTTGTATGTTAGTCTAATGGCAAACGGTGATGACAGACGCAACCACTGTAGGACATAGATCAAGGAGTGTGGCCTTTCAATGTGATGAACAGTTCATGGAACGATTCTTCAAGGAACTTTGACAGATGATAGCTGGGTTTGGGATTGAGTATACTTGATAAATTTTCAACATTACTATTTTATAGCCTTCATTTGTGTTTACTATTTGCTATTTCTTAGTAATTTATGCTTAATTAGAATACATATTTATTGATTTCACTGTTTTTTTTTTTTTTTTTTTGTTTTTGTTTTTGTTTTTAGGATAAAAGACTAAAAGATGTTGTTTTGAGACTATTTTGGATATTTTTTGGAGGAAATATGAAGATATACATTTTATAGAGCATTAATGGAGCTAAGTTGTTGATTTTCTATTTTGGATGTGATTTTCAAAAGCTTAGTGATTTATTTTTAGTATTTAAAGATATAATCTCTTCTGTATTTTATTGTATTAGATATGCTGATTTTTTGTGCAGCAGTTCTTGTCTTAATCATATCGTAAGCTACTGGTGGAATTTTTCAATGATTCATGTTGGAGAATTTTCTAGAGATTCTTTATAAACTTTTAGAGCCAGATGACTAGGAGATCAACACCCACACCCATTCAAAGTTAGCTTATATGCACATACTTAACGATTATGAAGCTGTGTTTGATTGAAGTTTCAATAGAATGATTCGATGATCTTGGACCAATGTTATGAGCAGTTTGGAAGCTTAATAGTATGTGGAATTGAAAATCCCAAAAGTTCAAGCCCAAATTTATTTATTCACCAAGTCAAAACCCAAGCATTAATTAAGGTTTAAAGTTTAGAAGCATAGTTTCTTGGTGGCTAAGTATTAGATATTAATTAGATATTATCATATTTATTTTTGTATTTATCAATTTTTAAGATATTAGGTGGAATTCCTAAGTTAGAATACATTAGATATTATTTTCGTTTTATTATTTTAGAAATTTTGAGAAAAACAGAAGGAAACTTTAGGTTTATTTAAGGGTTGTATTTCGTGTTAAAGATATATTCCTACCTTTATCCATTTTTCATGCCACCAACTAGCCACCATTCTCTCTCACTCCATTTTCATAATCATTCCATCATTGAAGTAGTCTGTTTGAAGCTTGAGAAATCAAGGAGAAGAATAACAAGGGCATTAAAGTAGGATTAGGTCGAGTGTAGTAGAAGAGGCTCCAACACATCTTTGTGTTTGTTTAATCTATTCAATTCTTATGACTTTGTATTCTTAATTTACTTACTATTGTGGATTTTGGTCACAAGCATAGCTTTCAAGTATTCAATTCTCAATTGGTATTCTTTTTATTCTATTTGATTTCTATTTTAATGATATATATTTTATTTGTTTTGAGGTGATAATTCAATTGGTTCTACAACAAGGATTTGTGTAATATAATAATTGGATCTAAACAAGAAAAAGTAATTAAATCCAACTCTTCCCTGAGGGTTTGATACTTGGTTACGCCCATAATTATTTTAAGATTATATGCATACGTGTGAGGGGAAATCTCACAATTAAGATCCTAGGTGTTTATTCGCAAATATATTAGGAGTCCCACAGGGAAGAGTTGGTTTTAATTATTTTATCTTGGTTAGAGCTAATTATTTTATTAGAGATATCATTGTTGTAGAACCAAGTGAATTATAACCTCAAAATAAATAAAATTAAATATTATTCAAATAGTAATCAAATAGAATTAGAAAAAAAAAAAAACCTAATTAAATTGAATATTTGAAAACTAAGCTTGTGAGCAAAATCCACAATATTAGATAAATTAAGAATACAAAGAGGTAGGAATTGAAAAGATTAAACAAACACAATGTTGTGTCGGAGGCTTTGCTGTCACACTCGCCCTAATCTTGCTCCAATGCCCTAGTTCTTCTTCTGGATTTTCTAAGCATTAAACAAACTACTTAAATGGTAAAATGATAATGAGAGTGGCATAAGAGAGAGAGAATGGTGGCTGGTTGGTGGTGTGAAAAGATGATGAAGATAAGAATATATCTTTAACGTGAAATACAACCCATTAAATAGACCTAGGGTTTCCTCATTTTTCTTCTAATTTATAAAACAATAAAATAAAAATAATGTCAGGATCCGTCCAAGACCTCTCACTAGAATCTTGGACAAGTCCTGATCCCAGGGAACACCACCGAACCTCCCAATGGAAAATCCGACAACATTTTCCCTAAGGAAAAGACTTACCACAAAATTAACCTACACAAAGTTACACTCTTATATATGGTACTACCTTATCCCTCCTACTTTACTACAATAATTTCCACAGTGGCAACACTTCAATAACAATTTATATAAAACACATACGTATATATATGCAATAGGAATAATCAACTAAATAACCAACCAATTATACTTTTAATCATTCACGTCCACCCACACCACCCACTGATTGCCTTACATTTTAAATATTGTGTTACAACATATACCGATGCATAATATAAGAAGAAAAGTAAAACAATCATCACATCAACAACAATAATAATAATAGCAATCGTTTTCATGATAAAAAAAGAAAAAATAGTACTAATATCATCTGTCATATTTATGTGAAGGTAATTACTAGTCCAAGAACTATTACATAATCACAGTTGTCCCAAGGACTATCTCACTTGCCAAAGGCTACCACTTGTACAAGGACTATTATACTTGCCCAATAACTATCTTTCTTGCCCGTAGGCTGTGATACTTGTCCGGATATATCATATGCTAATAATAATAAAAGAAATAATAAAAATAATAATAAATAATGGCAATAATAATAAAAATAAAAATAATAATCATAATGATGATGATAATATTAGAAATAATGAAAATAATTATAAACATAATTCTGATAAATAATAATTGTAATATTAATAATTAGAATAATATTAATAATAGTAATGACAATAAAAGCAATTAAGCATAATGTTAGAAAATCAGGTTATGAATAGATAGAATAGTACGAGATCAAATAATATTTTAAATTCAAAATATATTATGAAATATATACTCGTATCAGGGGTTCAAACGATACCCTCCAACATGCTGTGCAATCCGTGCTTCCAGCTGTCGCCAGTGCCCTGCTACCAATATAGTCCGGGATGGTTGCCTAAATTGGCCGTCCAATCCCTTGAACTCATAGACAACATAGTTACGAGGCTAGCTCTTCATGGACCACATCAGATCGCTGTCCCCATACGGTGTGATTCATAAAAATATAATATATATATATATATATATTATATATATATACAAAAGATACTTAATGAACATACTACATATTAGTGGTGTCCTACGGTGCTCAGCGTCCCAAAACACCATCTGACGGGGAGGTTAAACAGAGAAACCGGCATACGGTGGCGTGGCATCCCACCGTGCCGCTGCTTAAATTGTAATCCGGCCATGGAGAGGGGCGGCTATGGCCAATATCAAACTTGCCTGTCCTCGGTCCGATGGCAACTTACGGAAGACATTACAACCTGCGCGCTAATCACATCCACATCCACCTGCGCACTAATCACATCCACAACTACAAAACACCGATACGTATATGGTGTATCGAAAATCGATAAAAATATTTTATAATATTATAAAATATAGAATCTTGATAAAATATAATCAAATCGTACACCTTTACCAGTTTCATAAAATTTCATCCTCTTTTGTAATCCATCATCAAATACATCTGATTAAATATTTCAATTCTTATCACTAGAATACCAAGTCCTCGCATACATAATTATTAAACAAATAAATACATTTTAAATATCTTTTAATTAAATATTTCTTTCAAATCCATAAAATTTATTTACACCAAATTAATAATAAAAGATGCATAAAAATTCATACAGAATTTAAATCACATAATGCATTATTTACATATTAAAATCTCAACATTTAAATCAACAATGGATTTAGTAAATATTAAACCATAATCTCATAAAATTAATCTCTTCCACAATAATTCAATTTCATAAATAATTAAATAATTAAACACACACACACACACACACACACACACATATATATATATATACTATCCTAGTAAATTAATATAATTAATTCCTCAACCTACAAATCAATTGATACTAAATATAGTTCAAACCATATTTATTCAATTCAGCACAATTTGACATCTACAATATAAATAATAATTATTTAAATATTAAACAGTACATCTTTCAGACTACCATATTAAAATAATAATATTTTATCCGAAAATGGCATCTTTCAAAATACTCAATCATAATTCACAAATAAGATACCAAATCGAAGCTTATAACGAGGACGTCAAGAATATACCTTCAATTTGCCCCACCGTCGCCGGAGATGGCCAGAATCCCATCGGGGTGTCACGGATGGTTTTGAACTCTACAATATCCCACAAACGAGCGAGGTTTGAGCCAATTTGAGCTTGGAAACAGACTCAAGGGGTTGACCAGCCAACGGGGAGGAAGCCAACCGCCTGCATTATGCGCCGATCCCGGCGCGTTAGCCACTCCACCGGCCAGAGATTGAGTGGCTGAGGTCGTGCCATTGTGGGTCGCCGGTCTGTCCAGTGCGTGTGGCCTGCTGCCATCCACATAGTGATCAATCGGCCGGAGATGAGGGAGGAGGAAGGTGGATCCCGTTTGGTGGGGGGGGGGGGTGGAAGGAAGGAAGAGAAGGAAGAAGAAAAGAGAAAAAAAGAGGAAAAAAGAAGAGGTGTTTTTCCCACGTGGGGAAAGAAAGAAAAGTAAAGAAAAAGAAAAAAGAGAATTAAAAATAAATAAATAAATAATATTAAAATAATAAAATTTTATCATAATAATATAATATGCAAAATAATAACAAAAATAATATAATATAACTTACTTGTGGCTGACCCGTGGCATCTTCTCATTGTGACACATGGCATCATTAACTAAGTTACACATGGCATATACTGTTTACAAATTTAAAAATAATATTAAAATAATACGGTATTTGAAAAATTTTGCAGATCCATAATTTTAAAACCACATGTCCGAATCGGGCATGCCGCTAGTCTAAAAACTCGTATTGATGAGTACTTCACAATCATGTATGAGTCAAAACTCAATTTCACAAAAATAAAAAGTTAACCCTGGCACCTTCGGACAAGTCGGACATCAACTTGTTTTGCTCATAACTTTCAAACTGTAGCTCCATTTTCAACGTGCTACTAATCTACGGACTCCTGTCGATGCGTACTTCATAATGGTGCCTCAATCAATCTAGAATTCTTGCTAAGTCAAACAGTCAAAGTTTGATTATTCTCAGTCAACGACGGTCAAACCTAGTCAACCTTGGTCAACATGAGAAAATTTCAGCGTATTTCGAAACGGGATGTTACAAATAATATCTGATAATGTCCAGATTCTACAAATTGGGAATGCTATCTATCATTTCAAAAATAAATAAATATACAAAATAAAGCTAATAATATTTATTACATAGCCGTCAATAAGCTATGCTGCTGAACTTTAAATCTTAATTAGGATTTGTATTTTGACTTTGTGAATAAATAAAATTGGGCTTGACCTTTTGGGCTTCAATTACTCATTCTATTAAGCTTCCAAGCCGTTCATAACATTGACCAAGCCTATTAAATCCTTCTGTTAAGATTTTAATCAAATATAGCTTTAAAATCATAAGCTTGTGCATATGTGCTGACTTCAAATGGGTACTAGTGTTGATCTCTTGGTCATTTGACCATGAAATTTAACAGAAATGTTTCCACATGTCTTAAAAAAGTCTTCAACTTGAATCACTGAAAATTTCCAGCAGTAGCTCCAAATATGATCAAAACAGAAAGTGTTGCATAGAAAATTAGCATTTCAGATACAATAAAATATAGTAGAGATTAAATCTTCAAATCTTTAAGATAAATAACCAAGCTTTTGAAAATCATGTTTAAAATAGAAAATTAGTAACTTAGCCCTATTAATACTCTATAAAATGTGTCTCTTCATATTGCATCTAAAAAGAGTTCAAAACAACCTCAAAATAGTATCTTTTAGTCGTTTATCTTAAAAATAATAAAATAGTGAAATCAACAGATATTTATTTTAATCAAGCATAAATTACAAGTAAAATAACAAATAATAAACATAAATAAGGGTTATAAAATAGTTTTATTAAATACTCATCAGATATCAAAGGCAATAGGAAACTAAAGACATGAACAAACTAAAGTGGTGCCTCTTGATTGATTCAAATTAAAAAGAGAACTTGCTTTTCCACGATGACGATCTATCTATGTGGATTCATCTAGTGATGATGGTTGTGTGGAAAACATGGTGGAAAGACATATGAGAAAGCTCACTTTTCCACGATGACAATCTACCTATGTGGATTCATCTAGTGATGATGGTTGTGTGGAAAGCATGGTGGAAAGACATACGAGAAAGCAAGATCGATATCATAAGGAACTAATTTGATTATGGAATAAAAATCAATATCCTTAATTCACTGGTCATCTTCATATTAAGGATTTTCTCTATTGGATTCTAAGTGTGCAGCATTTTTTTGAGTCAATGGAAATCCCTGATAAGAAATAAATGAAGCAATAGCATATAAGTTGAAAGGAGGTGCTTATGCATGGTGGAAACATGACGGATGTTAGAAAACGGTCAGTGCATTTTTGGTATAAGATGCAGAAGTTGAAGCGGGCTTGATTCCTACCTTTAGTTGTAAATAAATGTTCAATTAACAATATCTTAGTTGCATACAAGATGGCTGTTCAACCAATGCCTACATGGAAGAATCTTTTAGGCTGAATTCTTGAAATAATTTTATTGACTTAATGCATTCATGGTATAAGATGAAGTAGTTCATGCGAGCTCGATTCTTAGCTCCAGATTAAGAACATATATTGTATCAACAATATCTCAACTGCAGAAAAGATGCTTATTTAGTCAATGCCTACATGGAAGAATTTTATAGATTGAATGCTCAAAATAATTTGTCCAAGATAGAAAATCAATAGATTGCAAGGTACGTTGATGGATTACGATACGAAATTGGCAACACAAATTCCTTACAAGCTGCTTTCAGTTTATCTGAATCAGTTAGTTTGGCATATAAATCGAAGAAACAATTAAATAGTCTAACTCCATAGCCATTCATGCCTAACAAGTTGTACTAGACGATCAAAAATGATAATGATAAGCAAACTCACACTCTGCAGGTTCAACATCATCCTTTGAATTCCAATCTAAATTCAAATTCAAATCTGAATTAGAATCCTTATGCTTGATCATTTACTGATGAGTGCTACAGATATTGACAACCAAGGCATCGATCCAATATGTGTCCAAATAGGCCTCAAATGAATATTATACATGTTCCAAATGATGATGGAGAAAAAGCAAAGTCTGGACAAAAGGCATGGTAGAACTTAGATTGTCAAAAGAGATTTAAAGAATATTATTTGCTCGAAGGAAAGAAGAGAATCTTCAGCATCATAATATTTTCAAAACCTAACGTGCTATCAAGTAGAATGTATGTGATGTGATTATTGATAGAGGCAATAATGAAAGTTTTATATTAAAAGAATTGATATAGATATTGGTAACCAGGGCATCAATCCAACATGTGTCCAAATAGGCCTCAGATGAATATTGTACATGTTGCAAAGGATGATGGAGAAAAAGCAAAATATGGACAAAATGGATGATAAAGCTGAGATTGTGGAAGGAGATGAAGGAGATCTGTAATATGCATTATTTAGAGAATAGTACCTGCTTCAATGAAAGAAGAGAATCTTCAGCATCATAATATTTTCAAAACCTAATGTGCTATTAGTGTGCTATCAAATAGAATGTATATGATGTGATTATTGATAGTGGCAATAGTGAAATTTTGTTCTCGAAGGCATTGGTAAAGTTTTTGAATCTGAAGATATAGAAACATCCAACTCCATACAAAATTGATTGGATTAAGAAGGAAGAATCATTGAGATATGTCGCATTTCATTTTCCATTGGAAAACATTACAAGGATGAAGTAATTTGTAATGTCACAAATATGAATGCATACTTATAGTTTTGGAGAGACCATGGTTATTTAATGTAGATGCCATTGATAAAAAAAAAAAAAGACACATACATATTTTGTTGGCATGAAAATACGATTGTTTTGGTTCTTATAGTTGAAAGTAAATATATGCCAACATTATATTAAATTACCACTTATCCTAAAAGTTTAAACAATTAGGATGTGGATTTATTGTAGGCCATTTTGGTATTTACAAGTGTATCCAAATGTGCCTCAGATGAATATTGTACATGTTGCAAAGGATGATGGAGAAAAAGCAAAGTATGGACAAAAGGTATGATAGAGCTGATATTGTGGAAGGAGATAAAGGAGATTCTGTAATATGCATTACTTAGAGAATATTATCTACTCCAATGAAAGAAGAGAATCTTCAACATCATAATATTTTCAAAACCTAAAGTGCTATCAAGTAGAATGTATGTGATGTAATTATTGACAGTGGTAGTAGAGAAAATTTTATCTCAAAAGCATTGGTAAATTTTTTGAAGCTGAAGATAGAGAAACATCAAACTCCATACAAAATTAGTTGGATTAAGAAGGAAGCATGAAACACAAATTATTGAGATATGTTGCATTCCATTTTCCATTGGAAAACATTACAGGGATGGTTCTTAATAATTGCAAATAAATGTGTGCTAGGATATGGGTTTATTGTAAGCCATTTTGGTTTAATAGTGGGATTTATAGTATTTTGAATTTGATTACAATATTAATTTACCATCGATTTCAAAAGTTTAAGTTGTTACAATTTAAGTTTATCATGTATATCAAGTTATGTCTAATATATCATCTATATTTGAAGGAAAATCATTCTTCATTTTTGGTAGTTATGAGAATGAAATACCAAATTATATGTCAACTTCTTCTAATTTTAACATATCTGATTTACGCCCTCCAAATGAACAACTAGAGCTTAATCCGATGATGAGTTTTCTTTTAAATGGGGGAATCTGATGGACGACAGAAATTAGGATTTTATTTACCATATTATAATTTTCTTTATTTTTATTATAATTTTGTTTTCTTGGTCCACTAGTTTAGGTGTTAGTGTCAATTAGGGTAAATATGGAAATTCCTAAATTTGGTGTCATTCATGACCTTCAATTAAAGGAATTAAATTAATTAGTTTATTTTATTTTCCTTGTATTGATTTTAGGATTCTCTATATAAAGAGGTATCTTACAATTTTATTTTCATCGTTTAGAATAATTATAAAAGTGTTCTTTCTAAAAACTATTTTCTTTATTTGCTTCCGCTTCGTCATTGTAACTGTCGCACAATAATTTGAGATTCATATATTGCATATATATAATCATTGTAGATGGTAGTTGTGGGCAGTAGTCGAAGACTTTTTTCAAAAAATGTATGGGACAAAATTGACAACGAAAATGGTGAGGTACTGTAGTAGTAGTAGGGGTGGCACGTAGAGACCAAGACAAAATACAATAAACTTAATAGGACATTATTGAATGTGACATTCTTCTGTTCGGTCTCCTTCTTTGTTTTGTTTTATGCGAAACTTTATTGCAAATTGCAGCTTGTGAACTTGCTCCTCCTCAACTTTAGAGAGAGAGAGAGAGGAAAAGTAAGTACCAATGTAAGAAACAAATGAAAATCCATGGCAGGCACAGAATGAGAGTAGAGACCAGCATTTGTGTATCGTTATGGAGTGGGCATATGATCATGTCCCTCATCTAGCATTAAATTCACCCTGACCCATCTTGTTTCTGCATGTGTAGTCCTATAGCTGGCCAACCCAAGGGCTTTGCCTAAAAACAAAAGGGCTTTTTACGGACTTCGAACAATTAAAAGCAGAAAAAAATTACCAGCTCCACATGCTTAGTAAATTGGAGAAAGTAAATATTAGTGTCTGTTTATTTAGAATAAAGCTACATGTATAGAATTTGATTAAATTCTTAGCCTAGTTGGCATTGCATCCTCAAACGATAATTTTAAAACATCCCTCCAAGAAAACAATCGAGAAAAAAAAAAATCTAATATATATGTAATCGAAAAAAACATACTAACTATATATATATATATACATATATACTTCTGATCACATACAGGAGCGAGCAAGTGCTTATATGCACCTTTATACTGCTAGATTCCTATAATAATTTAATAATATGGACGTCAACCCCATCAACGAAAAAATTATATATATATATATAGGTGCTAATTATCTTAGTTCTATTCTAATTTAATTTTCTAACAGTTACAAATTGGCCAGATTGCTAGAAATTGAATTGAAAAAATAGAAAAATAAAAAGTTGTAATATAAGTTAATCAATTAACATTGTCTTTTTAGTAATATATGTGTATAGAAATATTCACTTAATTTATTTACTAAATAACAAACGTTAAAAGATATTAATAATTATATATTTATACAACTTGGATAAATAAACTTTTAAATTAAAAAGTAAAAAAAATTAAATATTGTCAAATTTAATAATATTTAATTTGATAAATATTTTTATAACTCTAACTATTATTGTTGCCTTTATCTCTACTATTGCAGACAATGTAAGGGAAAAACAATTATTTTTTAATGTACAATAATTTAAAATTTGTATTTTTTATGTCTGATAATTAATTAAAAGGAGAAAAGGGATAAAAAAAAAAATCCATTTATCTTTAGAAAGAAATATGGAGTTTCATACTTTTCACGAGAAGCGGTAAAATGAAAAGGAAAAGTAGAATAAGAAGGAGAGTGCGATGGGCACCGCTGTGTTTGTATGTCTTCCACCTGATAAAGACCTCTCTTTACATACTACAATGGTAATGAAAATAATTCCCCAAAGCTAGCTGATTGATTAATTAATTAACTAATTACAACGTTATATTTTTTTAAATAAACTTTGAAAAAGTCAAAGAAATAAAGAATAAAAAGTTTAATGGATTAATCGAAAAGCTAATGCAAATTTATTGGAATGCTAATTGGGTACAAGGCTGCTCTGTTAACACTAAGAAAAATAATAATAAAAAAAAAAAGTTGATTGTTAATTTCAAATTCTTTTAACTTTCTCGCAAGAATAAAAAGGTGGAAAAGACTCGTAAGTATGGAAAATTTTTAATACGTTTACTAAAATATGTTAGAAAACTTTAATATGATTGATTATAAAAATTAATTTTAAACTGTTAGTATATGGACATTCATTTTTGTCAACTTTACGTATTACTTTTTTTTTTATCTATTTGTACTTTATGTTAAACAAAAATAAATATGTAATTAAATCACTCTAAATTTTTATCATCAAATTAAAACACAATAAATCCAATACCAAAACCATCGTCTTCTTATCCAATTAGATCTTGATCAAATCCTTCGATACTTAAATTATATATATAATATAATTTTAATCTTCAGACGTGGGAATTCTTGAAAAATATTTATACAAACGTAGTATTGTTATTATTTTTGGAAATTGTATCCTCATCTCAATGGGACCCAATATTGCTAATCCAGCTGACATGGCTTTGCCAAAACTATGATTTTCTTACTTGTTGAAAATAATAATAAATATGTAATAATAGAAGCACGAAGGTTTAGTAGTCTTATTAAGCCCCCAAGTTCACGTTTTCCCAGTGAACGGTAGACATTTTTCTTGCACTTCCACATCTCTCTCTCTCTCTCTCTCTCTCTCTCTCTATACAAACTTCAAACATGGTGGCAAGAAGAAGAACAACTTCTTCTTCTTCCTTCTCTCTCTTCCTCCTCACATTTTTTTTCCTCACTCTCTCTCCTCAAGTTCTCTTATGTTCCCCAACAGACTCATTCATCTTCGGTGGGTGTACAGAGCAAAAATACACACCCAACTCACCCTACGAAACCAACCTCAACTCGCTCATTACCTCCCTGGTCAACTCAGCCACCTACTCGTCCTACAACAACTTCTCAATCTTCGGCTCCACGTCACAGGACTCCGTCTACGGACTCTACCAGTGCCGCGGAGACCTATCCATGCCCGACTGCGCCACCTGCGTCGCACGTGCGGTGAGCCAGGTGGGCGTGCTGTGCTCGCAGACCTGTGGGGGTGCGGTGCAGCTCCAAGGGTGCTACGTCAAGTACGATAACAATACCTTTTTGGGTGTGGAGGATAAGACCGTGGCGATGAAGAAATGTGGACCGTCGATCGGGTATGATTCTGATGGGATGAGCAGGAGGGATGCGGTTTTGGCAGCTCTGATGGGATCTGGTGGGCCATATAGGGTTGGTGGGTCAGGGAATGTTCAGGGGCTGGCCCAGTGTGTGGGGGATTTGAGTTCGGTAGAGTGTCAGGATTGTTTGGGGGAAGCGATCGAACGGTTGAAAACTGATTGTGGGACCGCCAATTATGGGGATATGTTCTTGGCTAAGTGTTATGCGAGGTATTCGACCGGTGGACCTCATTTTTATAACAAGGCCCATGATGGTACGTATCTTTTTTAGTCAAATTTTCTTGCTCAAATTTTGTTTTGTGTTTGATAAAATTATATGCAGTTTTGTTTATCTATTTATTTTTTCAATCTTTAGTATGGTGAAGTTTGGTTTCTTAGGAGGAATTTCAAATTCTCATTTTTCCGACATAATTAATTAGTTAAGAAGATGGGGTGTAAAAATTAATCAATAGTCCATAATTGTATTTATTTTCGTTACTTCTTGGTTAGTAATTTCGGAGTTACAAATGCAATTGTAAATTCAGTAGTTTTCATAAAAAAAATAAAAAAATAAATAAAAAGGTTATTTACTTATTTATTATTATTATTTTTTTTTTTTGGTAATTTTTATGGATATCATTTATTTGAATTATTGGTAGATAAATCAAGCAATGATGGTGAGAAAACATTTGCAATTATCATTGGATTATTAGCAGGAGTTGCCCTCCTCATCATCTTCCTTACCTTCATCAGAAAGGTGCTTGAGGGAAATGGTAAAATCTGAACTTTAATTTGCCTAACTTTCTTTTTATTAATTCCAGTCAAAAAAAAAAAAAAAAACAAAAAAAAACTTTATTTTTCCTAAGCTTTATAGAACTATAAAAAAGCACATAAAGTGCATTCAATGATACTCAGTATGATACTTTGAATTTTACTTTTCATGCAGGTAAATAGATTATGAATATATTGTCAAAGTTACTTCCACCCCTTCAATCTCAACCTCCTCAAGTCACTTGCTTTTGGTGGTTCTGTTTTCCTCCTTTATTGTTATTATTATTTTTTTTCCTTAATTATTCCAGCTTTCCTTTCTCTCTTTCTCTTCCTTTTACTTGGATTTACTTTTATATTTCTCTCCAAAAAGGAAGTTCAAAAGAAAAGATGGAAAGAAGTAGTGTGACGGGTCACCTGCCCGAAACAAAGTTGTAAAGAGGGAAAAAGAGAGGAGAAAGATTCCAAATCTTCTCCACTTAACAAAAGGTGTATTGTCTCTAATGTTAAAATTAAAAATGGCATATTCTTTTTGTAAAGGCAATGCAGATTATGTATTTCTTTGTGCTGTTGTTGCCTTGGTGTTTTCTCATTTGAACTTTTTCTTACAATAATTCCATTAACTTTTGTGCCTATTGAATGAATAAGAAAGATAATTTACAATTTTAAAAAAATAAACAAACAAAGAAGAAGAAGCTAATAATTACTAAATCTATCACATGTGCACAAGAGGAATCATCCGCGTCGAATAAAAGGTCCAAATTATATATATATATATATATATATATATATATTTACGAAAATGTTGAAATTAATTTTATATTATCAAAAATAGTCCTTTTCGTGCTTCTTTTAGAAAAATAAGAATGAACATATATATCGCTAGGTCCTTCTTAGTATCTCGCGGCCAGTATTACAAATATATGTCATGACTGTTAAATTTTTCTTCAATTTAAATTTCAAGATATTTTCATTAGAGTGATTATAGGATAAATGTAGAGGACTTTTCCTAGTATGTTACTTCTATCTCCTTACCTATATTTGATTTTCGTGGTGGTAAGTAACTCCTGGCACATCCATTCACCCAAAAAAAATAAAAAATAAAAAATAAAAAATAAATAAAGCTACTTGCACATCTCACGGAACCATGTACTGAGACATATGCAGTACGATGTCTTGAGGAGCCAAATATGATGAAAAATAAGTGATTGTACTCCGGCTGATCAGATTTGAGAGAGACCAAAGCTAAAATCAACTTTCAATGGAGATGATTTTTCTCGAACAAGGAAATTCCTAATTTTATAAAACAAGATGTTTATATGAAAAATGTTAATGGTTGTTACATTTTATTTAGATTTTTTAAATTTGAATTCAAACATCGGTTATCATATAGTTGCCACATAAACATTATTAATTTAACTAACCAAGGATTTTGGACCAAACAAAGAAAAAAAAAAACCTATATTACAAAAGAGTTTTGTATTTTATTATTATAGGTGATAATCATCAATTTATATGATAAATTCTAATTAAAATATTTAATTTTATTATTTTTTATTTTAAAATTTTAAAAATAAATATTTTAATGATAACTAATTAAATTGTCATTTTATATATGTATGTTCTATTGACGATTATTCATCAGTTATGACAAATAACAAGTTTCATTATAAAATGGTATATATGCATTTATATATATATATATATATATAATTAGGTTCATATCAAGTGGACATTATAATTTTACCATCAGGTTTTTTTTATTAATTATGTAATCAATTTTAAAAGTTAAGATTTTAAAATATAATTATAATTTATTACAATTCCTACAGGATTTATTTTTCCTATATAAAATTTTAGTACGTCATTAAATCTATATTAGATTATTAATTGATTTTAAAATTCTAACTCTTATTAAAAGTTAATAAAGAAAAATCTAATATTAAAATTAGTAGATTGAACCTTATGTGATCCTAACTCTATGTGATGTGTATCAAACCTCTACCATAACATGCGCACCATCAGTCTCTTGCCA
This sequence comes from Ziziphus jujuba, assembly GCF_031755915.1. Taxonomy (NCBI): domain Eukaryota; kingdom Viridiplantae; phylum Streptophyta; class Magnoliopsida; order Rosales; family Rhamnaceae; genus Ziziphus; species Ziziphus jujuba. The sequence goes on from NC_083382.1 coordinate 16,550,069, forward strand.
ACAATAAACTGAAATATTCAATCTATTGTCAACAAGAAACTAACTGTCACCAAGAAAATAACGGTGTGCATGCTCTTTAGCCCCCCATTTTTAACAAAATTATATATATATATATATATATTATAATTTTTCTATACTATATCTACGTGCAAATTTAAATAGAGAAAATTATTATCAATAATAATTTCTATTTTTCATTTGTATACGCATTATAGAATTTATGTGTGTGTGTGTGTGTGTTTTTTTTTTGGGGGGGGGGGGGGGTGGGGGGGGGCCGTGGGGGGTGGTGTGGTGTTAAAATAGGCATTCCTCGCCCACCAATCATATTGCCAAGCTCTTCTCACAATTTCAATGCCTATCTAGCAATATAATATTAAAAAATATAGACCTTAAAGAAATTTTCTATGGAATAAATATTTTAGTTATTACTATATAAAGTTTAAAAAGTCAGGTTTCAATTCTCTCAAATTTGTGCCTGTAGTAACAAAAATAATATTTAGGTATTAACCTTGTTACTATAATCCAGTGGTTACCGTTATTGTCTTTTTCACACATTGATTGAATTCAAATCTTCCTCCTTTCATATATATATATATATATATATATATCCAAGTGATTTCTTATTTATTTCATTTTTTTTTATTTTAAAAAGTACTTCTTCAAAAGAAGTCCCCGGTTACTATTTGTTTTGATTTAAGTATAAAAAATTGGTTTAAATTTCAAATATAGAAAGTCAAAACTACTTTCTATTTGTATTTATATAATTTTTTTCTTTAATGTTACACAAATTTCAACATTATTAACAAAACATTTTATAGAAAAAATGTATGTTATTTTATTTTGTTTTGTACAGTAATTAATATTTATAGAAAATATCCCAATAAAAAGTACGCACAATAAAAACTTTTTTTGAAACACTAAATAAAATTTTACTCTTTATCTTTAAAGAAATTTTCTTATTTGAAAAAAAAAAAAAAAGCAAGCTTTTTAAAATAAAGAGACGAATAAGGGTGCTCTAAATAAGAGCTTCTTACCATGAGAAAAGAATATTTAGCTGCAATTGGGTTAATTGATTAGCATGTACAACCAGTAGTCTTTTAACAACTAGTAAATCTTTCTGACCCAAAAAGAAGGAAAAAAAAATCTCAAATGGTAAATCTAAATCAATGATTCCACCATACGTGATCCAACAATTGCATGCAGTTGAGGTTCGATCGTTGTGCCCGCCTGCACAGATGATGATAGTGGCGTGCACCAATTCCTCTCCTGCTTTTGGAAAGAAGAGCTCTGAAAATTTTTATGTAACTTTTTGCCTTTTAAGTTGCTTACTTTTGTGCACTACAGTTGAATATCAGTACTTTTGTGCACTACTGTTCGAAACAAGACATTGTGTGATTTGAGGAATTTGGATTTCCAATTCTGCCTTTTCTTTTTTTCACTTTTTTTTTTTCTCGACATTTGAAATTCACTTTTTTTTCTTTTTTAAAATGTTTGGCGCTGACATTAAGATCTTGATGCTATAGGAAGTTGCAATATTTAAAATATTATAAACTTTATTTATATATATATATATATACATCTCCAGTTTTAACATGGTGAGGGATTGTGATTAATTTATGAAGAAGATAATTATTCATAATTCTCAGATTTCATGATCTATATGATTTGATCATTTGAAATAATTAACTCTCACAATCCTTCATTTTATCAAATTAATCATACAATAAATATAGAAATTACAAGGACATTCATGTGTTTTAATTTTAGTTTGATAACTATATATAGATGACTACTTTAATTATACTTCGCAAACTTCTTAACTACAACTATATGCAACTTGTAATTTTATATATTAATTAAAAAAAAATGTAATCGAAATATATATACAACTTATAAAATGTTTATATTACCGAAAATATATATTCCAACTTGTGATGGAACTCTTCTAGTGACTATCCTTTACGGTATATGTAAATTATATATATAAGGTCCATATAGATAGTTCACCCCATTTAGGACTCTTTTGGTAAGCTTTCCAACATGTATGAACTTTACGTTCAAGTATAAAAAAGTCAGTTTTGGTATAACTTCCCTAACATGTATTGTCATGCCCCAGTTTGTCATATAACTTCTCCAAATCCAAATAATAAATCTTTAACTAGTACTATACAATCAGTATTGAGAATGGGACATCAAATTAAGATTTGTGCTTTTAGTAGCTAGTGGCTTGCAAGTTCTAGTATCACATACAGACAAACCAAATGACTTTTGATTAAAAAGCAAGATTCACAATGCATATCCTCTCTCCCTCTCTTTTCTTCTTTCTTTTTTTCTTTTTTTTTCTTTTTTTTTTTTTTTCTTAAACAGTGTATATCCTCTCTCACCCATCAATAATTATACCATGAAAGAGCTTTTTGTATTGCCTATGACCTATGATTTCATGGTAAAGTTAAGAGAGAAACCAAAAAAGGCAACAAAATGTGTTTGCATATTTCAAATCAAACTACGAAAAAGGCCAAGGAGTAGTTGCTTTAGTCCTTTATTTGTATATCATGGCTTTATGCCCACACTTTCATGTTTGCTAGAGTTAAGCGCCAATATAATTAGCCTTGCTGCTGACCCCACACAGCTTTACAATTCTAAAGATTAGTCAATTATTGGCCTACCTTAAGGTGAAGACCATACTTAAGTACTTAAAGGCTAAGGAGCCTATTGACAAATTAGTCATCATGTACAAACACATTATTGTAGGAAAACATATCGATATAAGTAATTCGTACATTAATTGCAAAATTATATGGTTGCGGTACAGCTCTATGATAAAGAGTTTTAGCATAGTTTTCTCATCGATAAAGAAAAATGGCAATCATGCTTATACCTTTTAGTAGCTTTTTGAAACAAATTCAAGGAATATTATTTTTATTTTTATTTTCTGTAAAAGCTGGAGGAATTTTATATCCATCTTAATGTAATTTCCTATAGTTCTATTTTTAAAGTCCATCTCATCATTTATTCACCCAAGAAAAAAAAAAAAAAAAGGTCCATCTCATCATTTGGTAGCTAGTGCTTCAACTTTTGAGCAATTGCTTATAGAGTTTTTTGGAAAAATAGTCATCCCTAAATCATTTTTTGAAGAATAGCAAATTTTTTTTAAAAAAAAAAAAAAAAAATTAGTCAACGTGGGATAAAAATATCCTTAACCAAATTAAAAATTACGCAATATGTTTTTTCTTACCCTTTTCTTTTTCCTCTAAACACCCATTCATGTTTTGTGCAAGATATGCTCTAACAGGCTGCAAATACTCCTTTCATCTCATCTGCTCTCACTTTTTTTTTCTTGTATTTTCTCATTTCTGAAACTAAACTCAGATAAAAATTTTCTTTTTTTTCTTATTAGATGAAAATGAGAAAATATGGGTATGCATTTTTTTTTTCTTCTTTTTCTCTTTTTTCTTGTATTTTTTGTTAGTTTTGTATTTTTTTAAGATTTATTTAATATGGGTATGTAATAAATTAGTTTATGAGCTGTTATATGTGAGTTTAAAGATACTTAGGTGACATATGGTTTGAAAATATGGGAAAAATTGTGTAAAACTGAAAAATAGCGAAAAACAATAAAAACGGAGGAAAATTGGTGAAAAAGATGAACTTTCATCATTTTTCTTCAGTTTGTCAGTTTATCCAAGTTTTCCGCTAATTTTACACCAGTAGGAAAATGCTATATTTGGCCAAAAGAAAAAAAAAAACAGAATCGACTTTTTTAATACAGTTAATATGTTTGTTTTTATATATTTATTGATTTAGTTTAACGTTATTCATTAGAGATGGAGAGAACGAGCAAGCATGTACATAGTTTTTTCAAAACCTCAAGGATGCCATTGGAGATTTCCCAGATTTGGTGTTTGTGAGTGATAAACACCCCGCTATTGAAAAAGCATTATGCAAAATTTTTTCCAATGCATACCATGCGCTGTGCACGTACCACATAAGCAGAAATATTAAAGCAAATGAACATGCAAAAGATGAAACAATAATACAATGTTTCATGCTCGTAGCTAATGCATATTTGGTTGAAGATTTTGAGTTTTATATGGGGCAAATTAAGACAAAAAATAGTAAGGCTGCCTAGTACATTCGATCATGTGACCCTACAAGATGGGCACATTCTCTTTCTCCATGTAGAAGATACACTATTATGACTACAAATATTGCAGAAAGCTTGAATGGTATTTTGCTAGATGCTAGAGAGATGCCAATAGTAGCATGAGCACATACCGGATCTATTGCAAAGGTGGTTTTATGACCGAAGTACTGCAGGTGCAAAATTGACGAAGCCTGTGACTAACCATATGGAAGAGCAACTCAAACTCTAAAATTTTAGTCTATCAGACTACGTGTGAAGGCCGTTAATATGCATGAATATTTTGTGGAAGGTGGGAGTTTGAGGGGTATAGTTAACTTCCAATCAAAACATGCTCATGCAAAGTCTTCAATCTTGATCAATATCCTTGTGATCATCGTATTGCCGCTTGCAGGAAATGCAAAATTGTTGCTTCTTATAGCATGTGTTCTCATTACGACACCGCAGATGCATATCGTGCAGCTTATGCTGAATCCATTTACCGTGTGTTAGATGAAAAACAATAGTATGCTCCAGATGACGTGTCAAGTCGTATTGTTCTTCTATCGAGATAGATACATAGGTGAGCCAGTAGGCCGAGGATGCAACGCATACCATCCCAAGGTGAAGATATTATTGGACGTAGATGTAGCCGATGCGGTGGTGTTGGACACTATAGGCAGAGATGTACGAATTCATTGTCTTATGCTTCGAATTAGGAAGATTTAATTTAGTGTTATGGTTTAATATCTTTTGATAATTATTTCATATCTTGGATATTATATTTTCTACTCGACAATAATGATTTATTTGCAATTTTTTTTTTAAGAATTTAATCCCAAATGAAAAAAGGCTTTCTGAAGTTAATTTTAAATCTTTAGTTACAAATATATATCATTTTCTCTTTTCTTTTAAATGGTTATTGATTTTAAAAGTCAATACATTTTTTGTTAAATCCATCTTCATCTTATATAATATTTGTGTCAGGACCAGTCCAAAATTCCTCACCGGAACCCTAGACAAGCCCTGATCCTACGGAAACCCTACTGGACCCTCCAATGAAAAATCCGGAAGAATCTTCCCTAAGGGTTGGACTTAGCACAAAATTTTTCTGCACGAAAAACACTTCTAGAAACATCCCCTTATTCCTCCCACCTTACTACAATTTGTTTACACAAATTTATAGCACTCCAAAATAATAACAGGGAATCAGTAAGCAATTAAACAAATATCTGTCCAATCCGTATACAGAGCATCATACAAATAATTATGAAATTAATACAATGACAGATGAAGCAATACAAGATGGAGAGGAAAAAGGGAGGAAATGCTTCTTGGACTTTCGGCAATGAATTGAGACGTCGGGCTCGCCCTGGACGATCAACGTCTCCCAACCTGAGTCTAGGGGAACGAAATTTAAAAATATGAGATACTAATTATCTTAGTGAGTGGCCCAATCTATTACACAATTATAATATTAATAATATAACAATAAAAGAAACTTAATTAATCAATACCAAACAATTAAATAAATAATTATAATAAATATTTGAATAATATTTTCTCTCAAAACTCTCATAATTCACTCTGTTAGAAATGTTCCCCTTTTTAAAACGTTTTACAAAACCTGCTATCTGTATGCCCCGAAAATCAAGGAAACAATTAGTTAACTAAATATCAAATAAAGTATAATAAATCAAGGATCCAAAATTTATAATGAAAATAAAATAGAAATAAAAATAAAAATAATTTTGTAACAATTACTAAATGATTGATAAATGTCATAAACAAATAATACAAAAATATTAATGAAACTTACATTAAGACAATTCAGGAAATAATTAAAATAATTAGAATAAATTAATTAATTGAACAATTAAATAAAGGAATAATTAAACCAAATTAAAACTTCCATTTAAAATAAATGGTAAGAACATAGTAAGATCTCTTTAAATTCATCAAATCAATGTAAATAATAAAATCAAGATAAAATGCATTGTTAAAACATTAATATAAATAGGTAATTAAAAACATAATAAAATTCCATAAAATTTGTATTAAAATCTCCAATTGAAATAAATAATAAAAAAACATTAAATACATTTTAATTTAAATATAATTTTAAAATATTTATTTTGAAAATCATATTCCGAAAACCACTTAATGCACCCACTATATACCAGTGGCGCCAACGGTACCCAGCATCCCGAGCACCGCCAGACAGAAGGTTAAAGAGAGAAACTGGCATACGGTCGCATGGCGTCCCACTGCGCCGCTGCAAACAGGCATCCTGGCCATGGAGGGGCGGCCTACCCTCATCCGATGGCAACCACAGGACAACCCCATGATCACCTGTGCGCTACTCACACCCACCTGTGCACTCACCACATCCACCTGCGTGCTAATCATATCCATGTATAAAGAACACTAGTACGTGTATGGTGCATCTAAAAATCATAAAATCAATATATTTATTTTCAAATCTCAAAATCTCATAAATACTACCGGGTTTATTCCATCCAATTAAACCCGTACATTATCCACAATTCCTTTATAAACCATCATCATAAATTCATCGCATAAATTCCATCAATTTCAAATCCATCAACTCTTAATTCCATCAATTTAAATATGTAAATTTTCCAATGGCATAAATATTTTTGAACATAATAATTTAAATCAATATTTCTTTCTCAAATCTTAAAAAAAAAACAATTTGAATCAAATGTCATTTAAACCTCATAAAATCCACAATAATCAAAATTCTCATAAATATACATTTGAAACACATAATAAATCCATCAATGAAATTATCAATAATTTAAAATAAATATTCCTTCAATTTATCAAAATCAAAATATGCTTTAATGCACATATACATTTCAATTTATTCAAATTGTGCCATCAAAATTTCAAATATAATTTTGCTAAATATTTAACACATAAATATTAAATCCAAACATTTAATTATCACAAAATAAATATAATTTAACATCCGAAAATAATTTTGAAGATGGGTCACTCATCTCGGGCATGCAATCCAACCAATATCCTCCATAGGATCAATTCTACGGCTCACATGTGCTCCTAAAATAACAATATTACACATGATCAAATAAATTAATATTTTATTCGGATAAATAATATCCGGTATTCGGGGGGTTTAACACAAACAGTGTCCAAAATTCGTAAATAAGGTATCAACGAAAAGCTAAGGGGACGAGGAATACGTTACCGATCTCCGTTGGACTTAACTCGACCGGAGGTGGTCGAAAAGTGGACGGAAGCTTTCGGCCAAACTTCAACTTGTCGTGTCTCCCAAACGGTAGGGAATTGAGCTGAATGGATCTCAAAATCGAGCTCTGGAGGTCCAAAATAGGTGGAAATGAGTATCAATTTGGCCGGGTGGTGGCCGGATCTCTGACGGAGCCAATCTTGCCGTCGTCGGCAACGAAGCCCGATCCAGCCGCATCCGGCGACAGTTGGCTGCCATTTTCCGGCTGCTGGTCGGAATCTTCCCCCTCTTCCTCCCCATCAGGCTCGTGTGGCTTCATATGATCGAAGAAAAAAAAGAAACGGGGTGAAGCCGAGAGGGAGAAGGAAGGAAGAAGGAATAAGAAGAAGAAGAAAAAGAAGAAAAGAAATGAAAAAGAAAAAGAAAGAAATTTTCGTGGGTGTTTCCCCACGTGAGGAAAAAAGAATTTTTTTTTTTAAAATAATAATAATAATAATAAAATAATAAAAATAATAAAATAATAAAATAAATAAATAATATTAAGATAATATAGTATTTAATATGGTTAACATGTGGCATCTTCTCATTGTGACACATGACATCCTTTATTAAGTCACACATGGCATACTGTTTATATATTAAAAATAATATTAAAATAATACTGTATTTAAAAAATTTTACAGATCCATAACTTTTCAACAAAATGTCCAAATCAGGTGTACCGCTAGTCTATGGACTCGTATCGAGGAGTAAGTAATTCACATTCGTACATGTTCAAAGCTCATAATCCCCAAAAAATTAAAAGTCAACCGGTACCCTTGGACAATTTGGACCTCAAATTATTTTGCTCATAACTTTCAAACCGTAGCTTCGTTTTCGACGTGCTACTAGTCTATGAACTCGGGATGACACATACTTTGAAATGATACCTCGGTCAACGCAAAATTCCATCCAGAACAAAAAATAAAAAGTTTGACCGTTTCGGTCAAAGGTCAATCTCGATCAACGTGCAAAAATTCCGACGTACTTTGGGACGAGGTGTTACAATTTGTCTCCACTCTCAATTTTTTTATCCCAATATTAATTTAAATAATCTATTAAAAATTGATTTTTCAAGTGGAGGAAATTATTTTCCAATAGGAGTAAATATTTTTCGACAATTTCCGTTTGGAGGAAATTTTTTCCAACAGGAGGAAAATGATTTCCACTTGGGTGAAAAAATTTTTGATAAGCAGAAAATTATTCAAAAGCTTCAATTGACCTTTATATAAGGGATTTCCGACTGGAGGAAAAAATTTTCGACAAGCGGAAAAATTTACAGAAGCTGCAATTGAGCTATATTTAAGATGTTTATGCATAATGGAATGCTAATAAATAAATATGGTACATTTTTTATAAGGTAAATTAGTTATTCTTACATCAATAACACATCGTGCACCCTAAAAAAAGAAAAAATTTCTTGCATCTTATCATCTCTTACACTTTTTTCGTGTATTTTCTGGAATCTTACTGCCACGACAGTTGAGAAGACTTCAACACGACAGCAGCTTGCTTGCACTGGCCGATGGACTGAAGGTCTCTCACAAAATTCTGATTTGAACAAAAATTTGTCGGGACTGGCAGTGGTTATATAACCCAGACACTGTGTACGCTAAACTCAGTATAAAGTTTTTCTTTTTTCTTATTAGATGAAATATTAGTGCTAAATGATGTAAAATAGTGTGAAAGTAGGAGAAAAATGGTGTAGAAATGAAAAATCGCGAAAACCATTAAAATGGAGGAAAATTGGCGAAAAAGATGAACTTCCTCCATTTTCTGCCACTTTGTCAGTTTTCTGCTAATTTTTTTTCCAGTTTTCCACTATTTTTCGCCAGTAGGAAAATGTTATATTTGGTCCAAAAAAAAAAAAAAAAAACAGAAGCGATTTTTTTGGGACAAATAATATGTTTATTAAGTATTATTCATATTTTTATATATTTATTAATTTATTTTAATGTTATTAATTTAATTTTGTAGTAAAATGGAAAACGATGATATTGTAATTGCCATTTTATATAATGAAACATTGATACAAAGTGATGGTAGTCATTGGGAGTATCAAAATGGTAAAACTATAATGGTTTCTGTTGGAAATTAACAATGAAGGAGTTGATGATGTTAGAGTTCATCGTGCTACAAGTGACCATTTATCATTGAGCAACAGAAGTGGTTCTATGACCATATTTTCATCAAAATTGACTGGCTGTGAAAGCATTGTAGTTGGACAGATATTTCGCAACAGACATGACTTACAGAATAAACTGAATATTTATTTAATGCATGAAAATAAAGAGTTTAAGGTGACATGGTCAACTACGCAACGCTATGAGATTGTGTGTTTGAAAAACAATGTAATCTTAAATTAAAAGATGCGTTACGGGAAAGCTACAAAAATGAGAAATTTTGGTTATAAAGGAAGCTAATTACAAAAGATTTTTTAGAATGTCTTAATTATTCTGAAAAAGAAAATAAAATGTATCATACCTCCTTTTTTTTTAATTGATTAATGTTTTTAAATCCATCGAACTTTCAGTCATTGAGTCTATCACACATTTTGTTTTCACTCTCATTTTCAATTTTTTTTTATCCCAATTTTAATTTATTCTTCTATTGAAATGGCCTTTCCGATTAGCGAAAATTAATTTTCGACAGGAGAAAATTGTTTCCAACAGGAGGGAATTTTTTTCGACAAAAGGAAAAAATTTTCAATTGGAGGAAATTTTTTCCGACAAGCAAAAAATTTTCCAACAGCTACAACCGAAATACACATATGGGATTGTGCAAAAATTGAAATCTAATACAAATGTAACCTTTTCAAGAAAGTAGATTGGTTATTTGACATCAAAATCCATTATTATCTTGAAAACCCATCATTATCTTTATATTCAAAATTGACAAAGATTCATAATGACAAAAATTCAAAACCCATCATTATCTTTACATTCAAAGCCCATCATTATCATGGCTCATAATGACAAAGATTCAAAATTGAAAAATTTACAAAGTAATGAATCATCTTTTCTAAAATAATCCACTATGAAAATTATCAACAATGCTAAAAAACCATACAATGCAACACAAATAAAGGTTCAACAATAAGCAATCATAAATAAGCATCCCCACCTCCAAACTATGGATCACAAATAAGCAATCATCATGATAAGTCACAAAATATCATACATGTTAGAATTGTGTTTAAGCAAATATTATTTTCAAATTAAGTTTCCGAATTACTATATTATAAACGTGGTTAGAGAGGGAGGAGAAGAAGCAAAAAATAAAAGCAGTAAATATAATTTGACTTTTGCCTGATTCTTTTGGGAACTAATGCTAGACTTTCTATCGTACAACTCTTTTTGCAACCAAGGTTGGTAATATTGTTTATGAAAAATATAAATCTAAATCCAGAAAAAGAAAAAAAAAAGTTCACTTCTTGCAATATAGCACCTAGTTGCTTACATAAAAATAAAAAAATAAATTGCAATGAAGTGGAGCCAATAATCTAAGCTTATATCAATACTCAATTATTTAAGTATTTATGTAAATCATCCATCTTATACTAAAATACCATCTAGACTCTACAGCCAAAACCACCTCACAGAAGAAATGATGCTTGTTTTCATCATTTAGGATCTTGGAAGTAACTTCCTTGTCCTAATGCAGTCAATGCACCAACCAAAGTCCACTCCTTATATAATTTCTTCAACGTACCTTCTTTTGCCATGAAAATTATGATAAATACAACCTAAAAAGCATATAAAGGGATGCATATTCAATCATCAAGAATTAGAAGTAGAAAATTTAAATATATTCAAACGCAACAAAAGACTTATTTTCAATCAAGTTTCTAGTTTTTTTTTTTTTTTCCCTTTTATAGTTTCCACTTGTCATTTTCAATCAACATAAAAATAAATAAACTTATTTTGATTTCTCCATAAAAGAAGAATGAAGAAAATAGTGACTTACCACACAAAGGGAGAGAAAGCAGGGCATTGCACAATCATGTACTGTCCACTTTTGTACCTAAACTGAGGTGGCTTAGACATGTGCAATGTGAGAACATTTCCAGGATAAATAGCAACCTAAGATTATAGAACTAAAGGGGGTAAGAAAATGTTAGAATTCAAACTATGATAGTACCAAAATTTTAGGAATAGAATATTCACCCAAAAAATAATAATAATAATTTTAGGAATAGAATATGCATCCCAAGTGTAAGGAACTGCTGCATCCTATATGAATTCCACAGCACTCCATACAAGGTCTGTAATTATAACTCAAGAAATCTTTTCAAAATTAAGGGAGAAATATTCATTGTTCATCCATTGGTTAGAAATTTTTTCAACATCTTAACCTATTGTAGTTAGAAATTCTAAAGATCTTGCAAGTTTGCTCATCCAACAGTGAAGCCATTTAAAACGAACTGAAAATTATCAAAAAGAAAAAAGAACAACCTGCGGCTGCAGCGACGAGTAGCTCCTGGTGGGATGACGATGGTGCGAGAACAATGACAACAAACGGGAGGTTGGAGTAGGATCACCGGTGGTATGAGCAGGCTTTGCCTTTGGGTGTCTCTCCTCTGCCTCTGGGTGGCTCTCAATCGAATGATTCTTGATGGGATAACAATGGGCGAGGACAAGCCGGTGAATGAGAGGAGAATTTTGGTCACAATGGAGCCGGTGATGGTGTTTTTTTGAAAGGGAAAATAAAAAACAAACCCTAGCTGCCAGTTAGAAGGGAAAGTAGAAAAAAAAAAAAAAAAAAAACCCAAAAGCAATAAAAGAAAACAAGAAAAAAAGTGTTTTGGTAGAGATAAAAACAAAAAAAAAAAAAAAAAAAAAAGAAAAAAATAATAAAAAAAATATTTTGGTCTGAATGTGTAAAAAATTGATTAGTTTTTAGAAAAAATAAAAATTTTATCATTTTTCAAATTTTAAATTTTGTCATTTTTCAAGTTTTGACTTTTACAGTAGCTACTTTTCAAACAAACCCTTGCTCAATATTTTCCAAACTTTGATGAGCATCCAAGCTACGTTAGGCCAGGCCCATGGTCCCAAGTGAAGTCCAAGTGAAGTTAATGACCCAATTTCTAAGTTGCCCACCTGCTTATTGTAGGAAGGCTTTGTATTCGTTGATTATCCAATGAACATGAATGCAAAAGACTTTTAATAACATAAATATGAGTTCTCAGAAAACATAAAAATTGTTTAGAAAACAAATCATATTCTACGTGATATAATCTCTTCGTTTTTTTTTTTTTTTTTTTTTTTTAAAATTTTTATTGGATATAATAAAAATTCAGAAAACGAAAAATTCAGAGCTTGGTTATCCCAATATATAGAAAATAAAACAAAAATAAATAATGAAAAAAACTAGCGTACCCAACTCGAAGGGTAGAAGAATGAAGAACCTTCTGGAGTTCTTATCCAATTTTCCAATAACGTAGTTTTTATATTTACCCAAAACTCAATCCAAGTCTTCCAAACCAGAACACAGCACAACACAAACAACAACAATGGCTGATAGCATCTTCGGTTACCCTTTCAGGCGCGTCTTCTGGAACCCTCCGATCTACAGGGAGTGGTCCGGATCAACGGCTCTTATGGATTGGCTTGAATCCCCTAATGCCCACATCTTCAAGGTTAACGTTCCAGGTACGTGTTAATTATTTGTCAAATTTCTTGTTTTTCTTGGATTTCTTACAAAGTTTTGAACTTTTTCTCAAATGGGTTTTTCTTGGTTTGTGCTAAAATTGCAGAGTGAAAGTGTTTTGTGGTTATTATTGTTATTATTATTTTTGGGTAGAGTGATCAATTTGTAATTCTTTGAACAGGTTTCAGCAAAGAAGACATTAAAGTACAGATAGAAGATGGGAATGTTTTGCACATTAGAGGAGAAGGTGGGAAGGAAGAATCCTATCCAAAGGACGCAATTTGGCATGTAGCTGAGAGGGGGACGGGGAAAGGAGACTTTTCTCGGGAAATTGAATTGCCGGAAAATGTGAAGGTGGATCAGATTAAAGCCCAGGTTGAAAATGGTGTTCTCACCATTCATGTACCTAAAGATTCAACTCCAAAGCCTTCCAAAGTCCGAAACATCAACATCACTAGCAGGCTCTGAAACTTCAAATATTAGTAACTTTGGAAATCTTAAAGTATGAAAAAGCAAATTAAACATGGTTTTGTTATTAAAAATAAAAAAAAAAAAAAAAAAAAAGAGTTGAATTTAAAATAATGTGTGGGCTTTTTTGTTGTAATAAATGTGCATGTATATGTAGTCCGGATGAAGCAAATAATGTGGATGAAGTTCAATAATGGATAGAAAAATGAGTCATCTATGTGTTATGGATCCCAAAATCACACATTAGGAGCTATTTTCCTTTGTATTGAGTTTGACTAGATGGTTTTGAGCACATGAATACATGTTTTACATTTTATCCTGTAATATTGACATTCTTTATGTACGAATTTTGGCTCGCTACTTGTTGCCATATTCTTTCGTTGCTTGTAATACTTCTTTTCCTTGAATATGCAAGGGCCAAAAACCAGATATGATGAAGCTTCAGATAAATGCAACCAATATACTTCTACTACTTTCAACTAGTAAACTGAACATTGTTGAACTTTATTTCTATCTAATCAGTCATGCAGAGTGAATTAATACATGCATTTTAATCCGTTGCCCAAAAAGAAAAGAAAATTTTTGTTGGGTATAAATCTAATGGTGACCAATCAGAAGTTGTCTCTCACCTTAACATATAATGTCAGACAAAAGGAATAAAGAATGAGAGAACTAAATTAGGGTATGTTCGGTTCCAGAGATGATCTTTTGACAATTGAATGAATCAATACTTTCAGCACAATAAGAAATGCAATTAACCAAAATTTTCTTATAGTTCAGTCTCCATTGAACGGCTAATCTCCATCTTTCCATCGACCGTTTAATTTTCCTTGACAAAGGTAATGCAGAATCATCTTCTACATTCCGCAGACCATTTACTTCTACAAAGGCGCTAATCTCACCTGTAAAGGAGGCCAAGTAAGTCCTGAGCTCCAAAGAATTATGAAGACCTTGCACTTTTCCAATGGAATCTAAAAGCAAGCTGTCTTCTTCAAATGAGGTTGGTAAACTCTTCAAAAGAACATTGCACTTATTTGATATCCATCTCATGACAAGTATTTCATTTTCGACAGAAAGCTGGCATCCTGAATAGGCAAGGTGAGCAACGGATCTCCGCTGGCTTGGTTGGGTTGCCCATAAACGCAAAGCAGACAGTAGGGCAAAAGAGGGCTTCCCACTTTGATGGATGAACATGGATTCCTTGGGCCATGAATTGGAGGAATAGATTTCAGGTTCCAGAGGAATGAAAACCTTGTCATTTGGATTTTCATACAAGAAAAAGCCATAGTGTTCAAGAAGCTCTAGATTTGTGTATGTTCCATAGCATAATAAAACCTGCAGGCAAAGTTCCATGTCAATCCAAATATCCCACAATATCATCAGTCAAAAGAAAATTATAGTCAGGCTACTATATTGCTCCTTATTAGATATTGAAGAATCCAACCACTGTCCTAAGAAGATCCACTAAATTGCCCAAGATTTGTGTATTCTGTTTTTTGGGGCAATTATATTCATGGAAATACCAACCAAAAAACCCCAAAAAAATCGATCACCTTAATAACACAAGCTTCCCTACAGATTAAACTCTAGAGTATGCAGAAAAGTCGAAGGAAAAAAAAAAACGTTTATAATAACACCTGCTCGTCTCTTTTATAGTTTTCCCTTGCATAGAAGCAATAAGCGGCAACATCTTCCACGAAACATCCATCCGTCAACCTTTCAGTACAAGCATCAAGCTGCTCTACATCTAACATATATGTAGTGTCCCCACACAGTGATGTAGTATCTTGGAAAGAAGAGGTATGTGACTGAAGCTCGAGATCTTCAAAACCAGAAGGCTCCTCTCCAGGTGCAGCATAATTAAATAAGTCTCCCACAGGACATAAACACCCAGCTTCATCCCATGGTATATGCATCGTCCGTGAGGATATCTTTGAGTTATAATTGAAGGTATTAAAATACTGGAACTTTCAATACACATATAGAAACTAATCATGGTGTATAAGAATATAGGACTATTATGAAACTTAGTAAGACTGGACTCTGTGAAACATGTAGTATCAAATGATATACCAATGAAAAGCAATGGAAAATAGGATTACTGAAAAAACATAAGAGAGGTTGAGCTTCCCATATAATCTTCAAACTTCTCGTTCTTGCTTTTTGCCAAAGGTTAAAGAATCTATTATAGAATTTTTAGAACCAGACATACACATATTTTTACATACATAAATAGATACACACACACAGAAGAATTCTGTGTTCAGTATTAGTTATAAGAAATTCTGAGGAAAAGGAAAACATAGCAAAGAAATTTACAAGAAAACATGCTAACTTTTTTCCATTTATTTTCCCCTTCTCTTGTGGATGCCATCTTCCAAGATAGGCTACAAGTTAAAATAACCATAGGATAAGTCTTAAGAAAAGGGAAAATGCATTCTCACAGTAGCAGAAGCCCAAATCCATGCTCTAAAAGTTTGAAGGCGACCTTTAAGGTTAAGTTCTTTCATTAGAACATTAGCCTCTTTCCACTCCACTTCAGCCTTCAAGATGGCCTTTTCTGCAGCCCAGACTGCGTCATCCACCTAGCAGCCATATTAGCATCTTCAGAAACCATTTGAATACAAAACTACAAAAATCATATAATTCCTAATCAGAGATAAGGAAACCTAAAAAAAGATTAAAGTACATCTACATGATCAGAAACTGAACTTGCAATGCTTGTTTCTCGAATTCGCCAAAAGTCGCAAGAATGTCATAATTGTGTGGCAAATTCCTTAAGTAAGGATACCACCATGAACTCCTTCCTTTTTGCATTTCATATAATAAGCAAACAGCTAATATCTGTATCGCATAAAAGGGGAAAAAAAATTAGCATAATATTGAAATACAAGTGAAGAAAATATGCCTTTTTAATTATCAAGAAACTAAAAGAAAGCCTTCTCAGCGTACCCATATTGAAATGCAAGTGAAGAAATTATGGCTTTTTAATTATCAAGAAACTAAAAGAAAGCCTTTTTAGCATACCCAACTAAGTAGAATCTTCTATAACTTACGTTTTACAACAACCAAACAGTGCATGAGAAAAATACCACATCTATATAAAACAAATATAAATAAATAAATAACCTGAACAGGGGAGAGAGAAGAATGGCCATTAACAGCAACAGAGAGTTTCTCATCCTCCAATAGAATTTCCCTCGTCAATAAAGCTGATTTAGGAACTCTGAGAACTAATTCTCCTTTTCTAATATCACGTGCTGCGCCTAAACCTCTTCTGCAGCAATTCCCAAATTCATGTTATATGATAAGAAAGAAAAGATTTGCAGTGATACCCACCTGGAAAATGAAGTCAATACGAGTGATATAAAAAGCAAAGCAGAAGAAAATTATCCAGGAGGTTATATTGCTGAATCTTCTCGGCAACCAAACAGAGACGGTCAGATGGGAAATGTTCGTCCACTTACCCGCCTGCATGAGGGAAATAGGAGACAAAGAGAGAATGACCCAAACAGGAATTGGAGCTTCCGTGTTGGGAGGTTGCTGCAGAGTCTGAGACTCCAATCTCTGCTGCCCATTTCAGAAGGCTTTCGAGGTTGTCCTCTTCTTGCTCCATCTCTCCTCTTTCTTCCGAAAGTCTTCAAGCATGCCCCTCTTAACATTGTTACCAATACCTATTTACATCTAATCATAATGATAATAGATAATTTTAAAAATTATTTATAATAATTAATTATATTTTAAAAAATTATTTAAAAATTTTATTATTAGTAATCTATACTATAAAAATTTATTATAAATTATGATTTGATGTTTATGTATAATCAAATTCAATTATAAATTTAAATTTAAAATTATTTATTTATATAATTTTTTTATTTATAAAATTTTTCTATTTAATTTTTTTTATTTGTGAAATTCAAATATATTTATATAATTTAATTTAAATTTAAATATATTTTTTATTCATTACAAATAGTTAATTTTTACATATTAAAGATTCATAACGTAATTTAGTTATTATTATTATTATTATTATTATTATTATTATTATTATTATTTATCCTATAAATATATTTTTATCTTATAAAGTAAATTATTTATAGAATTCAAATTAAAAAATATTTATCTATTAAATTTTTTTACATGTAAAATTTAAATTCAAATGTATTTATATAATTTAATTTAAATTCAAATTTATTTATATAAAATTTTTATTTATTGAATTTAAATTCAAATTCAGATATATTTTTTGATTTTTTAAAATACCTAAGTTTTCTATGTTAAATCATTATAATATAATTTAATTATATTTATTATGGTATATTACACTGTACACTTTCGAGATATTCTTTTATTACAACCGGATACCCTCATGTTTATATTTTTATAACTTCATGAAAATATCTGGTTGTATTAAGAGAAACATCAATGGTGTATAGTGTAATAAACCCTATTTTATTATTATTGGTATTATTATTATAATCTAACTAATAATAATTTAGATTTAAAAAAAGTTATATATATACATATCATATATATGTAGTTTCAATACTATATCTGTCGACTTGTATATTATGATACAGATCAGTATTAAATTATATATAATTTATGATGTGTTGTATGTATTTTATTTTAATATTACATATAATTTGATTATGACTGATATTTAATGTGCATGATAATATTTATTATAGTAAAATTATATATATAATATATTATAAATATATATTTATTATTTATTTAAAATTTATTTTTTTAAAAAATTTGATTATATATATATTTGGATATAATCATAAAAGGTTAAAAAAAAAAACTTTTTCAATCAATTATCTAATATAATAATAAAAATATATATTTTTAAATACAATCAACAAAGGTGAAAAATTTTATGCTTTTAAATAGCTGTTCTATTTGATATTGATTAATATTTTGACAGAATCATAAATAATAAAAAAAAGAGATATTTTTTTTTTAACAATTATATTCTGAAAAGAATATTTCAAATTTTTTTCTATTAATAAAATAAAACATTATTTATGTAATTTTTTAATGGTAAAATTATGTATATCTTTATTATTTGTCATATAATGCTTACCCAAATAACTACAAATAATCTTATTATAATGATTGTTATATAAAATATTATATATATATATATATATATATATACATATATATTTATATTTATATTATTGTAATATATAATATCAATTGATTTTCTATATAAAATGTCCACAATCAAATATTCATTCCATAATTTTTACAATCAATTTTATCAAAACTAAAGAAAATCAAATATATACAATATCAATTGATTTTATATATGAAATATCCAAAATCAAATATTTATTCTATTATTTTCACAATCAATTTTACCAAAACTAAATAAATCAAATATATATAATATCAATTGATTTTATATATAAAATATCCATAATCAGATATTCATTCTATTAATTTCACAATTAATTTTGTTAAAAATAAATAAAATCAAATATATACATTTTTGATATGATAAAATCTCATTTTGGTAGTTTAACAATCTAAGAATAATTAATGATTTTTTTTTTTATATTTTTGGAGTAAAACTTAAATTCATTTGATGACACGTATCATAATATATATATATATATATATATATATATATATATATGTAGACTATTATCAATATTAATAAAAGAAAAAGTATGTTTATTTTAAATTTTTTTCATAACAAAAATTGATTTTATATATTTCTCATACTTTTTTAATTATATAATATTATAATATAATAATAAAAATATATATAAATTGGCAAATAAAATAAGATCAAATAATTGTTTTGAATATAAATCTTATTTTGCTATATTTACCAACTATTATTTATGATATTATATTTTTTTTATATCCAAATAAAAAAGATATTTTTATTCATTTCCACATATCCATATTTGTATATGTAAAAATATTTAAAATATGTTTAAATAAGGAAATAATATATATGCAAATATATTTTATGATATATATAATATTATAATAATAAAAATATATATTTTTATTCCTTCATTCCTAAAAACAAATCTATTTTATATAAAAATAAATTTTATTTTGTTATGTTTAACAATTATTATTTATTATATTATATTTTTTATGTCTAAATAAAAAATATCTTTATTAATTTCCATATAACCATATTTATATATGTAAAAATATTTAAAATGTTTTTAATTAAGCAAGCAATATATATACAAATTCATTTTATGTCATGAAAATATTATAATAACAAAAGTATATATTTTCATTC
This sequence comes from Ziziphus jujuba, assembly GCF_031755915.1. Taxonomy (NCBI): domain Eukaryota; kingdom Viridiplantae; phylum Streptophyta; class Magnoliopsida; order Rosales; family Rhamnaceae; genus Ziziphus; species Ziziphus jujuba. The sequence goes on from NC_083382.1 coordinate 16,569,869, forward strand.
CTTCATTTCTAAGCCCAAATCTATTATATATAAAAATAAAAAAATAAATATAATATTATAATAATAATATTTATAATTAAAAAATAATTTTGCAATTTCATGAGTATAATAACGTACCATTTTTTATTGTATTTAATATATGGTTATCGATATTTTTAAAAAAATATGTTTTTTTTTAATTTATTTCAAAACAAAAATTAACTTTATATATATTTGAGTACAACTATAAAAGATAAGATCATAAATATAAATAAATATAATTAAAATAAAAAAAATAATTTTAGAATGAAATTAGAATGATAATATGTTGACACGCAGCACTCACTATTCTTCTTTTATATATTATATAGATTATGATTATTTTTTTAAATTATTAATTATTATTAAAAAGAGATGAACAGAAGGGTACGTTACACTATTGGTCAATGCTATGCCATCATAGTTGACTTACCAAATTATTTTTATAAATAATATTGCACAAATGTATTATTGTTTTATTAGTTAAAAAATTAATATAATTTAAATACGAAATTCAGTATAAATTAATACTTATTTTTAATGTATTAAAAAAATTTATGGTGCTAGATATTGATATGATATAAAATTAAATGGAAGTAAAAAAATATATAAAATTTTTAATTTCATGTGATACGAAATTAAATGAGAGTAAAGTAGGAAATGTATAAATTTTTAATTTTTTTAATTAAAATACAATATTATTTAATCACCATATGAGAATTTAATTGGCTTTGATTTAAAGATTTATTTTTTTAATTAGGTTTTTAATGTTAAAAAATAAATAACCACTACTTTAAATTGATATCGCCATAGATGATTTATGATTTATCAATATTATCCTTAGACAACCAATAATAAAAATGAACAAATAGCCTACTAAATATTACTGTATACTATATACTCGTATCCATAACAATGTTGTTTAAAATGTGTGTTCACCAAGTTTTTAAAGTACATGCTAACTGGATAAATGATTCATTTAACAAGTTGAAACAACTTTTTTTTTTTTTCTTCCTCAACTAATAAAGCAGTGAACGTGCACTTCCTTGTAGTGAAGTGATCGCAAGTTATAACAGGCTAGCCATATAAGCATTTAATTGGCGTTCATTAAAGATCTATTTTTTTAATTAGGTTTTTAATATTAAAAAATAAATAAGCAATGCTTTAAATTAATATTGCCATGGATGATTTATCGATGTTACACTTAGATAGCCAATAATAAAAATGAACAAATAGCCTACGAAATATTACTGTATATTATATACTTGTATCCATAACAAGCGTCACGAAGGTTTCCAGGTTCTAGGTTTATGAATGGATTTAGTCAGCGAAAGTCCCTCAAAGTCAATCAATATCAACAACATGTCGTGATCGGTTATACCAAGTTTTTCAAGTACATGCTAACTAGATAAATGTTTAATTTAACAAGTTGAAACACCCTTTTTTCCTTTTTTTTCTTTTTTTGCTCTCAACTAATATGGCAATGAACGTGCACTTCCTTGTAGTGAAGTGATTGCAAGTTATAACAAGCTAGCCGTATGCCTAAACGAGTGAGCAGAGGCAGGCAGAGAGAGATAGGCCTTTGAATTTGTTTCTTATGTTAGCTATTTTCTATGGTGGTCTACTATCTCAAGCAGATCTATCATTGAGTTGATTTCTTTCTAAGTGTCATGATATTTTTAATTATCTATACCAATAAGGGTAGTCCATGGGAAGATACTAGCTTTATAAGATTCTTTGAGGTCTCTCACTCTTTAAACCTAGAGAAAAGGGAAAGACTATCATTCGAAATGAAAAAGTTCTAGTGGGAAAGTTTATCACTACTAGTATTTTTAAGAAGTACACTTTGATGGAGATCATTTCCAAGTCTTGGAGGGTAAAGACCAAAGTGCAAATTAATAAAATTTCAAATAAATCTATTCAAGTTTTCCTTTAGAAGTCACAAAGACAATGAGGAGATTTTGAATGGCAGACTGTGGGCTTTTAGTGGAGCACATTTAAAATTTAAGATAGAACAACAAACAACATATTGTCTGATACCCACTTTTATCATGCAAATTTACAGTTTACCTCTGGTATAATTCTACGAAGAAATGATGGAGAGGGTTACATATAGCATTGGTTAGGTCCTCAAGGAAACTATCAATAGGAGATGTGTGGTGGTACAAAAATATTTGAAGGTCAAGGTAAATCTGGAGGGTGGGTTATCCATTGTTGGCTCTCTTTTTCAAGAATGAATGGATGGACAGGAGAAATGGATCCAATTTAAGTATGAATGACTTGCAAATTTCTATTATAAGTAACCATCTACGTGATTGGAAAATGTAATTTCGAAGTACTTGTAAGAATAACTTCTACAAACGGGATTACAATAAAAGTGTATGGCCCCTGCCTAAAGGTCGAGAACAGCGGTGGCCTTTTGTTCATTAATCCACCGAAAAGGGAGGATGATGGAGCTACTTGGTTCTTGAGGAAAATGTTGATACACAAGCAAGAGTGCTAGAATAAAAAATAGATTATTTGGATGAAAATATCAACATGCATTTAATGGAAGCTGAATGTTTAGCAGAGGAGGTAGAGTTGCAGGGGGAAAAAAAAATCCTAACAATAATTCTTAACACATTGGAATTGAGCCCCGAACTTAATGCTTCAAAATCTTACTCTAGAGTGGTAAGAAGTAGGGAGGGAGGTTGACTTACAGACTACTGTTGTGCAGAAGATGAGGAATTCAAATTTTAAATCTCATGTGTTATCCAATTGGGCCACAGTTATTATTTAATTGATAGCTTCCTATGATGTTGGTTAGAGACAAAGAAGATAGGCTTGATCTAGATTATTCTGCCTATAAGGGCTTAGGCCCATCTACTCTAAGAAAGGCCTTGCGCTTTAAAAGCTTTAGCTTTTGGAGATTTTTTTGGGATAAAAAGATGACCTTAATTTGATTAGCTGGCCTAAACAAAAAAATAGATGGTTTCTTTAATAGAAAAGCAATATACTATTAAAACGTACAAATTGCAAGTAAAGAATTCAAAAGTTGAAGATGTTAGTATTGGTTCACATAAAGAGTCCTTAACCATAGTAAATATTTCTCAACTAGAAGTTTTGAAAACTCTTCAAACCCTCACGGATGATGTTTGAGTAGGAAGATGTTTGGTATTTAAGCAAACACTTAACAATTTGGGTTGCCTTTTTTCATGTGTGGGCATGCCACTTTAAATTGGATTAGAGAAAGAAAGAAAATATGGTAACAAAATAAAATAAATAGTGTAAAATAAATCTGATAAAATTATGATGATTGCGTTAATTTGCAAATAACAATCAAATTAAAGGTTCTTTTCTTGTCTAAAAAAGTAGGACTTTAAATGTTCCACTCAAAGAGAGATAATAGATTGTACAATAAAAATTACAAGAAATTTTTAGGGAAATGATAAATATGATAGAAACTAAATTTGAGGAGTAGGAGAATAGTAGTGTGTTGATAAATTGTTAGGACCTTTTCAGGGTTCCCTACTAAAACCCTAGGATAACCTTGACCATGGAAAATCCTACCAGAGGTTCCTACTAGAAATCCGATAGTATATCTCCTAAAGATTGGACTTACCCCAAAAATCACTGTACAAAAAACACACTCTAATAATAATTTATAAATGGAACAGTTACAAAAATCAATAATTAACAATTCCATAACAGCATTAGTAAGAAATTCTACATCCAATATTTAGTACCAGAGCATGCTAAGAATTTAGTTTATGAAAAAAATAATTCAAGTGCATAGGAAATAAATATAATAGCATTACAAGGAAAAGAAGGGGAAAGTTCTACTACAAACATAGCAACGGGAGAAAAAATAATGAGCTCACACCCTGGACAGTCAAAGTCCACTAGTCACCTGGACCTAAGGGACCAAATTTAAAAACAAAACAAAATAATGGGATGATAATCATCCCAGTGAATGGCACTTAACTGAGTACTAAAAAAATAAATAAATAAATTAGAAATTAAAATTAAGTTATTTAAGAAATTAGTGTCAGGTGGCATTTGACATCACAAGTACCCTCTGATAGGGAGATAGGAGAGATACTTGCAGTTGGACACCTTGACATCCCAACTTTCCATCTAGTGGCCAAGGAGAGTGCAACTAATGTTCACTGTGTAAAATATCTGTCAACCCTCTCATCCTTAACTCCTGCAGGATGACTAAATAATACATTTGTACTAAATAATAATATACAGAACAGAACATTAATATTGTATAGTGCATCTAAAACAGTAAAATTTGACAATGTAAAATAAAACCAAATTTTATAAAGTAATATCGGATTTTAATAAACTTTCCAAACCCATAAAATTTTCTTATTTTGATTTAAACAATAGTTTTAAATCCACAAGATTTTACAAAGATATTCTTTCCATAGCAACCACATATATAACTTGTATATATATATATACACATTTTTGAACATAAATAATTTATTTTCAAAATTAAACTATAATTTATACAAAACTAAATATAAAAACAACATTATTATACATAATACAAATAATAATGAATTTTCTTTAATTTTAAATGCACCACATAATTTTACAGAATTTCAAACAATGCAATTTACATAATTTAATTGCCCAAAAATATATTTGGAAAATGGACAACACACCTAAAATGCAGGTCACTCCGAATCCTCCACAGGATCGATCCCTCGATTAACATGGGTGCCTAAAATATCAACAAAAACACATTATCCATTAAAATAATATTTTAATAAGGTGTTTCACACACAATTTACTTGGAGGAACTTCCACTATTCTTGCGAAAAAGAGACATGCTCTTCGTTTTTAAAAGCTTGTTCCAATGAGCTTTGCTATTTTAGGGAAGGGAAAGAACTTCTTTGTCATAGAGCTAACACTAACTAAAATTAACAATCTATATACCAAATTAAAGCTTAGAATGCAAGGATTGAGGATCAGGTCTTACCTGTTGGAGATATGACAGGATCTCACCAGGAAGACCAGAGAAACTTGATTTAAATTAAATGGAGCTAAACAGACATCGAATTTGGACTCAAAGGGGTCAAAACTTTGGCAAAAAAGGGTGGTGGTTTGGCCAGGAACTAATTGGAATTGGGGAAACCAATGAGCCGCCACCATCGCCAGACAATTCCTCTGGTGCTGATGCATCTGATGGTCACCAGCAGAGAAATTCCAAGGAAAGGTTGGCCTTGTAGTGGGTAACACAGTGGTGTATGGTGGTGAGGCAAGATGGTGGGTGGAGAGAGAGAAATTAGTTGACAAAGTCACAACAACCGCCAACAAAAATGGCCTGATCCTGCCGATCATCATTGGCGATCTCACCATGAAACTTGGAAGACTGACTGGTCTTAGGATGGTCCTTGCTATGGGCCCATGTGTGTCCACCCGTTGCCAAAAGTTGGTGAAAAATAGGTGGTTGATTAACTCTCACTCTTTTCTCTTCCTCTCTCTCTCTCTCTCTCTCTCTCTCTCTCTCTCTCTCTCTCTCTCTCTCTCTCTTTTCTCCCTCTTCCACCCTGCTATATGGCCTAATAAATCACCACTCATGGTGCCACTGCGCACTCACACGATTGGCTAGATTATGACACATGGCACATGTTGATGGGGTGAGATTTACATATTTTTCATGTGCGTCAAAATATACTTGGTGTAATCAATCTTGGAACATTAATTAAAACTTTAAAGGTCTGTATCTTTGTAATCATAAGTTTAAATTAAGTATACCACTAGTCTGTGAATCCATATCAATGAGTAAAGTACAAGTGAAAACCAAAACTAATAAAAATAAAAAGTCAAATGCCATTCACTTGATTAGTCTAAACTGTAACTTCTTCCATCCATAACTTTTTAACCACAGATCCGATTTTAGCTTACCACTAGTTTACAAACTCGAATTGATGAATACTTTTCCATGATACCTCAATCAACACAAAATTCTTCTCATAGCAAAAAGTCAACCATGAAGCCAATTTGGTCAATCCCGATCAACTTTGATCAAACTTGGTCAATGTGATAAAAAATTCCTGCATTCTTTGATACGAGGTGTTACAATTTACCCTTTTACAAAAATTTCATCCACGAAATTTATACTTCACTTGAATAAGTAAGAGTAATAAGCTCGCATCTTACCCTCAGGTTCGCACGTCGCTTCTTCGACCAGATGATTCCTCCAAAGGACTTTAACTAGAGGAATCATCTTGTTACAAAGCACTTGCTCTTTGTGGTCCAAAATTTGCACTAGTTTCTCCATGTAAAATATGTCTTCTCCTAGCTTAGATTCAGGTGTCTTAACCACGTGCAAAGGATCAGATATGTACTTCTGCAGCATGGAAACATGAAATATATTACACATTCATGCTAGCTCCTTAGGTAGAGCCAACTTGTACTCCACTGGGCCAACTCTTTTTATTACTCCATAATGGCCTATATGGCAAGGACTTAGCTTCCCTCGTTGGCCAAAATGCACAACTCCATTCCATGGGGAAAACTCTAAGAATACTTAATCACCGACTTCAAATTCGAGGTCTTTCCTGTGTACATCTATATTGCTTTTCTGTTGGTCTTGCACAGCCTTTAGTGTATCTCATATAGCTTTCACCTTGTTCATAGTCATCTATAAGTAATCAGACTTAACACATTTTCTGATCTAAGCAGCTATTCTTCACCTATCTCACTTCAACAAGGTGAGGTTCGGCAATATTTCTTATATAGTGCTTCGTACATGGACATCTCAATACTTGATTGATAACTATTGCTTTAACAAACTCCACCAATGGTAGTTGCTCATCCCACTTTCATTTAAATTATATAATGCACGATCTCAGCTTGTCCTCTAGGTTCTGAATGGTCCGCTCCGACTATCCATTGGTCTACGCTGGAAAGCAGTGCTAAAATTAAGAGTTGCCTTAAATGCATTTGCTAAATTCTGTGACAACCTCGAAGTAAAACGGAGATCTCAATCAGATGTGATATTTACAGGTACTCCTTGCATACTCATTATACAATTCACAAATAATCAGCTAACTTTTTTGGAAAGAACCATTCTCGTACAGGTAGGAAGTGTGCTGATTTAGTAAGTCGGTCGATGATCACTTAAATACCGTCGTGCCTTTTTGTTATGGGGAGGGAGTTTAAACACGAAGTCCATAATGAGGCATTCCCATTTCCATACAGGAATAGGCAAATGTTAAAGTTATCCTAAGGGTTTCTGCCTTTCTGCCTTTACTTGCTAATAAATCAAACACTTCGATACAAATTTTGTAATCTCTTTTTTCATGCCAATCCACCAAAAGTATCTTACCAATGTTCAATACATCTTGGTACTTCCTGGATGCATTGTGTGCATCAAATCATGGGCTTTTTCCAAGATCTCCCTTTCAAGCTTTTGTATATCGAGAACACAAAGTCTACCCTTGAACACTAAGGCTCCATCTTTTTAGATAGAGAGCTCTAGTTAAGCCTTTCTTCAACCTTATTTTTTTATTATCCTCAGCTTAGGGTCTTTCATTTGAACTTCCAAAATGCGATGCACTAGCACTAGCCGCATCTGAAAACTTGTTAGGAATATTTTAAAAGAATGCATATACATCACCTCTCCCATCTTCTTAGCTTGACTATTAGAGGAAGTTGGACAAATTGTACATATCTTAAGGTTCTGATAGTTTTCCTTTAATGCATTAGCTATATATTAGCCTTACTCGGATGATAATCAATCACATAGTCATAATCCTTCAACAGCTCCATCCACCTCTTCTGCCTCCTATTTAACTCCATCTGAGCGAAAATATACTTAAGGCTTTTATGGTCGATATAGATTTGACATATGGCTCCATAAGAATAATGCTTCCAGGTCTTCAAGGCGAAAACCACTACAACTAGCTCCAAATCATGCGTAAGGTAGTTTAGCTCATGCTTCTTTAATTGTCATGAAGCATAAGCTACAACCCTTTGGGTCTACATTAGTACATAGCCCAAACCTTGACGGGACACATCACAGTGAACTTCAAACCCTTGTTTCCATCTGGTAAAGTTAAAATAGAGGCGAATATCAACTTTTCCTTAGCTCTTGGAAGCTCAGCTCACATTTATCGATACATACAAACTTAACTCCTTTCCAGGTTGAGTAGTGGAGTGGCCCTACTATCTTAGAAAGCCTTCTATGAGATGGCTCCTACTAGGCCAAGGGAACTCCACACTTTTGTCATCAAGGTAGGGCATTCCCAATTTAACACAGCCGTCACCTTCTCAAGATCCACGTAGATTCCATCTGCTGATACTATGTGTACGAGGAAACCCATTCTACTCAGCCAAAACTAGCACTTGTTAAATTTAGCATACAGTTGGTGTTGTTTTACGGTCTGTAGTACTCTTCTTAAATATTTCACATGCTCTTTTCTGCTCTCTAAATAGACTAAGATATTATATATAAACAGATGATAAAACGATCTAGGTACAAGCAAAACACATGGTTCACCGAATTTATAAAGGTCACTGAAGCATTCTAAAAGTAGTCTTAGGAATGTTTGATTCCCTAATCCCCAATTAGTGGTTCCCAAACCTTAAATCAATCTTGAAAAACACTTTGACATCCTAGATTTGACCTTAGAAATGGGTAACGGTTTAGAATAATTACTTTATTAAGTTGTTTGTAATCAATATACAGCCTTGGACTACCATATTTCTTTTTCATAAACAAAACTAATGCTCCCCAAGGTGACATGGTGGGTCTAATAAAACCCTTATCCATTAGCTCTTGTAATTGAACATTTAACTCCTTTAATTCTATTGATGCCATTCGGTATGGCAACAAAGAAATAGAAGGGATGCCCAGATCCCAGTCCATAGCAAAATTAATATCCCTCTTTGGCGATAAACCCTAATAACTCATTAGTAAATATGTTCAGAAAGTCTCTTACCATAGGCACATCCTCCAATCTTATGCCACCTTCTTGGATGTCAATCACATGAAAAAAATATCCTTTGAAACATTTATTAAGCAATTGCCTCGCAATAACGGCAAAAATCAACCCTGGTGAGGGTCTCCAGTATTCCCCACGGAACACCACCTCTAATAAGCCCGATTACTTAAATATCATTTCTTTCTTGTAGCAATCCACAGAGGCATGATTCACAGTAAGTCAATCCATGCCTAAGGTCATATCTAACCTAAAAAGATCCAACATAATCAAGTATGCTTTATCACTTGGTCTTCATTGTAGAAAAGGCAACCCTTAAGCATTTTGCTAGGCCATAATAACTTCCCTATAGGGGTGGCAATTTCTAGTTGACATTCTCGAGAGATTAGAGTTATTCCAACTTAGGCAACAAACTTATACAAGACAAAGGAATGTGTAGCCCTGTATTTATGAGAATAAATGCATTGTTAACTAAAATATTTAAGGTGCCTGTTACCACATCTGGCGTGGCTAAAGCTTCTTGCTGTATCATAGTAAACACCCACCTTTGACCTGTTTGCTGTGGTCTCTATCTTCTACCTTTACTTGATCCTATCGATTACTATGTTGATATAAATGGACCACCAGCTGCTTGGCTTGCTTGGGAACTCGGACCTTTGTAACCATTGGCTTACTAAGCTTATGGGCCCATTCTTGGTACTCCAGTATCATCGTAGAGGTAGGGGTAGTCTCTTCTCTCGATTGTTTGCACTTGAAGCATACTCCATTCCACTGGTATGGCCCACCATGTAGCTTACCAGAGATTTTACAAGCTTGTTTGGAATTGCCTCCAAGCTTAGATTTTTGGTAAAAAGTTGCACCGCTGCTGATCAAATGTTGGGCTATTTGTAGGAAACGGCGGCCTCTACGTGTCAAGTTACCTCGAGGGCTTGGTTTAGCGCTACCAAAAGAACCTGAACTATGAGTCCTATTTAGGGACCCTTGGTTAAGGGCTCCTATGTAGGCAGCCTTAAATAACCTAAGCCTCGATCTGCATGTTAGGATCTTCCTATCCAATTCAAGCACGACATCTCATGCAAACTGGTAAGTTAGGTGCACTACTCTATAGATATTCAGGGCTATGTTCTCGTTCAGGCCCTTAATAAACCTTATATTCTTTCTTGCATCATCTGGAATGAGGTGTGTACAAAACTTGGATAGCTCGTAGAACTTCTTTTTGTACTCGGAGACTGTCATATTTCCTTAGCGTTGCCCCTAATATTCTTCTCTTCATGACTTAAGAAAAGCAAGAGGTAAATATTCCATGATGAAGCCATTCTTGAATTGCTGCCAAGTAACTTCCTCGCATTTCCCTCCAGCATGAAGCCTGCTATTCTGACATGGTCCTTGTCAGGGGACTATATTTCTTCATCTAAGATCTTTTCCATATCAGTCAACTATGCTATAGATGTTGTTGGACCTTCGACTCCATTAAAATTCATGACTCCCAAATGTTATGATTGATCTATGGTATATCCAGTAGTACTTGTACTTCCCAAAGCTCGGGTCAACTATGAGACAAGGTTTTTTAACGTTGACCTCCTGCCAAAACTTGCACCTGAGTGCTTTTGGAAATTGTGTCTACCCGGCCTGGGCATCGTAGTGGATTCTAGAAAAAACAAAGAAGAGGTTTAGAAGGAAGATACTTTAGTAATGTCAAAATAGAGGAATGACTAGAAGGAAGACACAACAATGTACAACCCTTAAAAATACAAGAACCTGGAGCTCTGATACCAAAACTATAAATACCATTCCAGGATTTCCTACCAGTACCTTAAGCTAGCCCTGATTAGGAAAAACCCAACTGAGGCTCCTACTAAAAATTTAGCAGCATCTCCCCTAAAGGTTAGACTTACACAAAAAATCCCTACATAGAAAACACACTCCAATAATACACTGCCTTATTCTTTTAACCTTATTACACAATTTGTCCATAAGATGCAACATTTCAATAATAAATAATTAAGGGAACATGCACAAAAATTAATAATTAACAATTCCATAATGGCAATGGTTAGAAATTTCTACACCCATTATACCAGAGCATGCTAAGAATTTAGTTTAAGAACAGCATAACTCAATTGCACAGGAAATTAACATAATAGTATTACAAGGAAGAGAAGGGGAAAGTTCTACTCCAGATATAGCAATGGGAAGGAAAATGATGAGCCCACACCCGGGATGGTCAAAGTCCACTAGTCACTGGACCTAGGGAAATGGATTTAAAAATAAGAAAAATAATGAAATACTAATCATCCCAGTGAATGGCACCCAACTAAATACTAAAAATATTATTATTATAAAAGCAAGGATAATTAATAAAAAAGAAATAAATGAGCAAATAAATAAATAAATTAGAAATTAAAGTTTAAGTAATTTAAGAAATTATTTAGAAATAAAAAAATTCTCTCAAAACCCCTTACTAATTCACTCGGTTTGAAATGTTCTCCTTTATAAAATCATTTTTCACAAAGCTCATAATTTCTATATTCCCCCAAAATTAAAATAATGATGTACAAAATATATAAAAAAAAATAATAGTAGAAATAATTATATAAACAAATATCAATTTAAAACAAAAAAATACAATTAAGATTTAGATGAGACAAAATAACCATAAAATAAATTAAAAGATACTAAAATAAAACAAAATAAAATACCATAATGTGATAAACATAAATTTAACAATTTTAATAATTTATAAAATAGCAATTAGATAATTTAAATACATAATTTAAGTAAATAAAATATATTTTAAAAATATTTTTTCCTTTAAAACACGTACGAGGTACTAATATGATGCACCATACTATCTACGAGGTGGTGTCAGATGGCACTCGACATTCCAAGCACCCTGACAAGGAAATAAGAGAGATACTTAAAATTGGATAACTTCGTGTCCCAAGACACCAATACTAATAACCTGCCTTCCGATGTCCAAAAAGAGGGTGGCTAATATTTACTATGCAAAATATTTGCCAACCCTCTTGTCCTTAGCTCATGTAGGATGACTAAATAGTACTTGTACCCTAAACAATAATATACAGTATAGAACACTAATACAGTATGGTGCCTTTAAAACAGTAAAATTTGGCAATGTAATATAATACCAAATTTTTAGAAAATAATATTGGATTTTGATAAACTTTTCAAACCACAAAATTTCTTTATCCATAAGATTTTACAAAGATATTCTTTTCTATAGCAACCACATATATGCACTTGCATGTATATATATTTGTATGGAAATAATTTATTTTCCAAACCCAAATTACAATTTATACAAAATTAAGTATAAAAACAACATTATTACATAACACAAGTAATAATTTTTTTTCTTTTATTTTAAATGGACCACATAATTTTATAGAATTTAAAACAATGCAGTTTTCATAATTTAATTGCCTAAAAATACATTTGGGAAATGGACCACTCCTCTAAAAATGCAGATCAATCCGAATCTTCCACGGAATCAATTCCCCGATTAACATGGGTTACTAAAATATCAACAAAAATAAAATACCGATTAAAATATTATTTTAATCGAGTATGTTACATACAATTTACCTAAATGAGCTAACACAAACTTTAACTAAAATTAACAACCTATATACCAAAATGAAGCTTAGAACACAAGAAACAAGGATCACGGATAAGATCTTACCTGTCAAAGATCTAGCTGGTTGTAGTTGGGATCTTGCGAAGATCTGGGCAACTTGATACTCATAGATCTTGTGATCTAGCTTGAATTGAATTATCCTAGGTCGGAACAAGTTGAAAGGATCCTAATACAAACCTAGGTCGACTTGCGTCTAAACCTGTATGATATTAGCCCAAATCTCAATTAAGTTCAAGTTCTTATGGGAAAACGTTAACCCTAAACCAACATGTGATTAGAAACCTTGGTATAATGAAGACGCCACAATATGTTATGGAAGTCCTATTAATAAGTCAAAACTAAACACTCACTCTCTAATGGTGTTTTAGGTATTCAAAGAGAACAAAGAGAATTTTATCTCATAATTAATTTTCTAAATAATATTGAAGGTGCATTCTCATTGAAAAATAACCCTTATATGGGTTAAAGTCACAAAGCAATAAACCCTAAAAATCTAAGAGAAAACCGACTATACAATATCAATTTCCTAATGTGGCCGAAATTTCATTCCTTTCCTAATTCTAATTTTGATTAATTAATTCCTTTATTTTGAATTAGAATTTAATTAATTTACAATGAAAATAATAAAACAATAACTTTCCTAAGTTGTTTTTCCAAGCAAATAAATAAATACAAACCAAATAAAAGATAATTTCCTAAAATAAAAAGTCAAAATCAAATTAGGAAACTAGTTGACTAGTTTGACCACTAAGCTATCTTTGACCAAATTCCAGCTTGCAAAGGCTCCAAATCAACTCCCATATGCCATGTAAGATTCCAAATAGGATTATTTATGAGTCCCACACGTTGCCCTTGCTTGGAATAAAGAGAAAATGTCAAATCAACAAAATACAGCAAAGTCAGCAACAAATACAGCAAAACTGGCCAACTATTCCCTCTGTGCGGAAATGCCCATTGTGGTTTTTTTTTATTCTTCCTTGGCTTGATTCCATGACCTCTTAATGATATTTATTGAATCCATGAAGTTTTGAATCTATTCCATGCTACTCGGAGTCCATATTTACACAAAAACAACTACTCGGGTATGTATCGGCGTCCACCACTTGGATGCTTAAAACAGATTTTGTATCTTCGAGTATGGACAAGCCCTTTCCTTAAATCTATTGGCTTGAGCCCTAGTGATCGGCCCATACTTCATCCGTATTGGATCAGCTCCCCAGCGGATAGTCAGTTGTGCAGGCATAGGCGAATTCTCATCGTTCCCTTCCTCTTGAAAAGAATTTGCCCTTAAATCAATATCATCACCTGCAGCAAAAGGAGATAAGTCAGTAACATTAAATATAGCACAAACATTATACTTACCTGATAAGTCAAGTTTGTATTCATTAATCCGCTCCAAACCATAAAAGGATCCATCTCCACGCTGCATAAACTTCGACTTTCTTTGTTAGAGAAACCTCTCCTTTAAATGTAACTAAACACAATCTCCTGGGTCAAATACCATCACAATAAGTCCTAGAAACACCAACTTATCTTTACAGAAATCACACTTTTTAAAGTTAGCAAATAATCTCTCCCAAATTTTCAAATTTCCACTAAGTAAAGCTCTAAAAAATGCAGCCGAAATTCCATACAACAAAAGCATCTTTAAAAATCATAACTTGCAATGGTTTCTTATTCAAAATTGCTTTATTAGCATCACCAAAGCTAAGATAAAAAAAATTATTTTTCTTTTCTTTTCCTTCTTTTTCTTTCCCATTCACGGATTCACTTTTTCCACTCTCACTTTCACTCTTGAGTTTTGCTCTTTCTTTCACTCTCTCGACTTTCTCTCTTTCTTTTCCCTTAAGTTTGAGTTTAGACACTTACTTGGTTGGTCTTGATCGGTCTTGCCCCCTTAGATAGGAGTTGAAGCCGTGGGGCGACATACTAGTTCTTTCTTTGAGTTTTTTGGCCTCCCTCCTTTGTTGTATTTGAAGTCGATCTTTAAATACCTCCTTGGGAGTCAATGATTCCAGCTTAGCCTTTTTACCTTTAAATCTAAAAACAATAGCATTCTCTTTATCATAATGCATAGTATCTTTATCAAATTACCATGATCTGTTTAAAAAAATATGTCCGGCATGCATAGGCACAACATCACACAAAACAACATCCACATATTTATCAATGCTGAATTTTACTTTAGCTTGTTTGCTTACTTTCATTTCACCACTATCATTAAACCATTATAATCTATATGGTTCAGGATGTTGAATTGTTACTAAGTCTAATTTTTCAACCACAACATTACTAATTACATTTACATAACTCCCACTATAAAATATCATACTACATACATTACCTTGAATTTCAAATCGGGTATGGAAGATGTTTCCTCTTTGAACTTGATCCTCATCCTTGTATACACTCAACACTCTCCTTGCTAGAAGCTCAATTTGGCATTTGAAGACTTTAAGGTTTCAACTTCATCTTCAATTTCTTCCTCTTCATGCTCGGACTCAATTTCAGCTTCATCACTATCGGATTCCAACTCGCCATTGCCCTTCAACACCATGATTCTTCAGTTTAGGCACTGGTTGGCAATATGTCCTTGGCCTTGGCACTTAAAAGCAAATGATATCCCTAGTTCTTGAAGGTTTAAGATCATATTTACCTTTATATTTGTGTACTTGAGTAGTTTTGGCCCTATCATCACTCCTTGGCTGATTGGTGCTCTCCTCACTTTACTTCAGTATTGGCTTTGAATCATAGACGGGATTGCTTCTCCAAGCACTTGGATTTGTCCTTTCGCTGTTTGTAACTCCTCCAAACCATGAGCTTGTACCCCTCCTCTTGAATTGATTCTCAAGTTTGATATCCACATGCAACATCTCTTCCAATTCCACATATTGCTGTGGCTACCTCTCGGTCCTCATTCATGGTCAACCTCATGATGAGCATCTTCATCTCTTTGTAATAGTCCTCCAGGGTCCTACTTCCTTGTGTTAAAGATTAGAGTCTATGACGCAGCAACCTATGGTAATGAGTTGGTACAAATTGCTTACTTATAGCTTCTTTCATTTGTCGCCAAGTAGTAATCAATTCATCACCAACTCTCCTTCGGGTACTTTGCTCATTTGTCCACCATTGAAGTGCATAATAACCAAATTCCAAAGCTGCCAATTTAACTTTCTTAGCCTTCAAATAGTTATGACAATCAAATATCATCTCCATTTGCTCCTTGATGAGAATCTGCCTGTGCCCGCACAACCGACAACCCATTGAGGTGCTAACCCGATAAGGATGAAGACCAGGCCAATCACTAGGGCTCAAGCTAAGAGATTTAAAGACAACCTGGCTGCTTTTATCCAGGGAGTAATTAATTCTTAAAGGGGCTTGTCAATACCCGAAGATACAAGACCTGTTTTAAGCATCCAAGTGGTGAAGGCCGATATTGAACCCCGGTAGCTGTTTTCGTGCAAATATGGACTCCATGTAGCAAGAAATGGTTCCAGCACTTCATGGATTCAATAAATATCTTTAAGAGGTCATGGAATCAAGTCAAGACAGCTTCAAAGACAATCAAAAAGGGCTTGTGTGCATGAGAGAGAAAGTTGGCCGGTTTTGCTGTATTATTTGATGGCTTTACTATATTTTATTGAGTTAGACTTTTCTCTTTGATCCAAACAAGGGCAACGTATGAAACTCCATGATAATATTATTGGGTATCCTAAAAGGCATATGGAAGCTTATTTGGAGCTTAAATTGGTCAAAGATTGGTCAAATACAGCTTAGTTAAAAAGATAGTATTTTAGTTTCCTAATTTGGTTCTGATTTTTTGTTTTAGGAAATTAGTCTTTTCTTTGGTTTTATTTATTTGTTTTCTGGAAAAATAAACTTAGGAAAGTTATTATTTATTATTTTCATTGTAAATTAATTAATTTCTAATTCAAAATAAAAGAATTAATTAATCCAAATTAGATAAGGAAATGAGGTGAATTTCAGCCAAGCTAGGTTTCCTATTCTTTGGTGGCCGGTTTTATCTTGTTATTTTCTAGCCTATTTAATGGCTTATTTTTTAGGAAGAACACACCTTTAATAATATTGTGAATTTATTTTGTGAGATTGAATTTCCCTTTGTTCTCTTTGAGCACCTAAAACACCATTAAAGAGTGAGTGTCAGGACCCGTCCAGAATTCCTTCCCCGGAACCCTAGACAGCCCTGATCCCAGGGAAACCCTACCGAACCCTCCAACGGAAAATCCGGCAGAGCCTCCCCTAAGGGATTTACTTACCACAAATTACCTGCACTGAAAACACACTTCTATAAACATCCCCTTATTCCTCCCACAAACTACAAATTGTTCCACAAGTTTCAGCACTTCTTAATAAAACAACAGCAGCAACCCAGTGCAAAATAAATACAACAAGAGTGAAAGAAATAGTACAACTGCAATAAAAGAAGAACAAGGTACTTCACGAAGTAAAATAGCGAGGAAGATCAAGTCCGCTCCGAGTGAACACCGACAACCTGGAACCTAGAGGAACGGAATTTAAGAGTGTGAGATGCTAATCATCTCAGTGAGTGACCCTAACTACTATACACCTTTAATAATAATAATATAAAAATAAAGGAATTTAATTAAGCAATACTGAACAATTAAATAAATAAATAAATAAATATTTGAAGTAATAATTTCTCTCAAAACCCTCACTATTCACTCTGTTTGAAATGTTCCCCTTTTAAAACATTTTCACAAAACCCTTGTACGTACTTTCCAAAAACCAAGGAACCAAACGAATTAATAAACAACAAATAAACAAATAAATAAATACCCCAAATATAAATATTCTGTAATAAATTATAATAAATAATTTTTTGAACACCTTTGGGGTTTTAAACTTTAATTGCAATTTACACCGACGCACCACACCATATACCGGTGATGCCCTCCGATACCCAGCGTCCTGAGCACCGACTGGCGGGGGGTTAAAGAGAGAAACCTGCAGCGGTCACTTCGGCGTCCCGACAGTACCAACTGCTAAAAACCATCACCCCGCCAAGGAGGGGGGCGGCTGTGCACAACAATAACTTTGCCTGCCCACGGTCCAATGGCAACTCACGGGTGAAGTAATAACCGCACGCTAAACCACATAATAACCGCGTGCTAAACCACGTGTCCATACACCATACACCAGAACACCAATACTGTATGAGTGCGTCTAAAAATAAACATAAACAACCAACCGTACCGTTTTTCCAAAAACCACCGTGGGAAGTATACCAAATTTTCACAAAACACCATCCCACATATTTTTATTCAACAACCCGGTACGAAACAGCGATAATCAACAAACCACAATTTTCTCGAAATACGAAATGCAACCATAAAAATACCGCGGGCATAATTTATAAAATTTAACCAAATATTTTCATAAAATATTTAACCCAATTATGCCCGAGAAATCACATTTGAAACCACGTAAAATTAATACCGAAACATACCTTGCTCATGCATAACAAATAAATTAAATTAAACCGCATTAAAACCATAATTAAACCACACCACATGAGCATAATTTAAATACTAAATTAAATACCAATTAAATTTAATTAATTGCCCAAAATAATTTTTGAAGGTGGGTCACTCACCTGGAGCACGCAATTAACCCATGATCCACCACGGGATCAATTCTACGACTCACCGGTGCTCCGAATCGAAGCTTGTGGGACGAGGATCACCAATCCGGTCTCCGTCGACCCCAATTCCACCGGAGGTGGCCGGAATTTGGCCGGAAAGGTTCGGCCGGTGTTCACTTCTCCATATCTCGCAAACCGCTTCGAATTTTTGGGATTGGAGGCCATTTTTGGATTTAGAGGACCCAAAATAGGGGGATAGGAGGCTCAATTGGGAGTGGGCTGGTCGGAAAACACAAGAAAAGAGGAGAGAGAAAATCCAGCGGTCGGCGGCTTCTCCGGCCCGATCGGCGCGCGTCCGGCGGCGGCTGGCCGTAAAACTTGGCGGCCGAGCTCGCCTCCTCCTTCCGCACGTCACTGGCCGGCGCGTGTACTGTGTAGGTGGCCGGAATTTGAAAACACGGGAGAAAGAGAGGGACGGCCGGTGGGGAGAAAAAAAAAATAACTGTTGCGTGCTTGGTGTTTCGGGGAAGAAGAAAGGAAAAAAGAAAAAAGAAAAAAAAAGAAAAAGAAAAAGAAAAAGAAAGAATGGTGTTTTCCCACGTGGGGAAAAGAAAAAGAAAAGAAAAAGAAAAAGAAAAGAAAAAGAAAAAGGAAAAGAAAAAAAAAAGGAAAAAGGAAAAAGAATAAAAATAATTAAATAAAAAATATTATTATTTAAAATAATAATAAAAAATAATTTGATTTTTAAACATGGTTGACATGTGGCATTTCACCATGGTGACACATGACCATCTTCATTAAGTCACACGTGGCACATCGTTATGCGTGTAAAAATAATATAATATTAAAATAATACGGTATTTGAAAAACTTTACAGGTCCATAACTTTTAAACCACATGTCCAAATCGGACGTGCCGCTAGTCTATGGACTCGTATCGACGAGCACTTCACAACCATGCATGAGTCAACGCTCAACCTTGCATGAATAAAAAGTCAACTCCGGCACCCCTTGGACAGTTTGGACCTCAACTTGTTTTGCTCAAAACTTTCAAACCGTAGCTCCATTTTCAACGTGCTACCAGTCTACGAACTCGTGCCAACATGTACTTCGTAACGGTACCTCAGTCAACCTAGAATTCCAACCGGATCAAAAAGTCAACTTTTGACCCCCTTCAGTCAACGGTCAACAGTCAACCTCGGTCAACGTGCAAAAATTTCCGACATGGTTCGGGACGGGGTGTTACAGTGAGCGTTTTAGTTTTGACTTATCAATAGGATACCCATCACCTATTGTGACGTATTTATTATAACAAAGTTTCTAATCATAGGTTGGTTAGGGGTTGAGGTCAATCCATTAAAATCTAAACTTAATTGAGATCCTGACTGATATAATACGGGTTTGGGCACGAGTCGACCTAGGTTTGTATCATTTAGTATCAGAGCCAAATTTTGTTCAGGTTTGATCTATCTTTATCTACTTTATTTGTTTTGTGTTAATCTGAAATTTTAGTATTAGTTTAAGGTTTCTTCTATCATCATACATGTTCTGCATTTAAAAAAAAAAAAAAAACTCATTCCTAGTTAAATTAGGTTTTTCTAGTTTTACTATATTTTTTGTTTCCTAGTTTGTTGGCTGTTTTCAATTTTGTTCTTAGTAATCTAGTTTATTGTGGATTTTTCTTTGCTATTTTGATCTTAAATATTTGCATTCATATATTCAAAAAAGAAAAAGAAAAAAAGAAGTGTGTTTATGGCAACATATATAGATTTACAAAAAAAAAAAAAAAAAAAAAAAATTGCAAATTTGCATTTTGTTGTTGGAGGTCACAGGTTTGGTGGATTTTTGGTGTGGAATTGCTATTTTTGGTGTTGATCTTTGCTACTGGAGTTCTTTTACATTCTGTGAGTAAAAATAGGGAAAAAAAAAAAAAAAAGAAGAAGAAGAAGAAGAAGAAAAGCCAAATTTTAAAAAAAAAAATCGATTTGTTGAATTTGGTGTTTGCTGAAAATTTCTTTGAACTACTGAATTGTTGACTATTTATTCAATATTTGGAGTTGCTGGAGATTTATTTTTTCTGCTGGATATTTGAATTTTGGGTGCTAAAAATATTAGATTAAAATTAGTTAAAGGATTTGATACAAAAACTTGAATTACAAAGGACAACAACCAACAACTAGTCCTTATTTTTATTCAATTTGATTCTTGTTTGTGTTTGAATTTTTTTTTTTAAAATTTTTATTCTTGAATTATTAGTTTCCTACCATCTGGTCAAGTTCTTATTTATTCTGAAATTTGCTTTGCTAAATTGCCTTATTTTTGTTTAGAAAAGCCGAAAATTAGGTGTTTAAAATTCACTCGGTATTGCTTACTTTTTTGCTACTATTTTGTTGATAAGTTTAATTAAAATATACTTGTGATCTAATTGTTGTTTTGTGGGTGTTTTAATTAGAACTTTGAGTTAATTCTTTAAGTGGAAAAAGGCAAGAGTGTGTGAGCTTCAAAAAGGAGAAAAGCCGAAACTAGTGTGCAAACGAGAGTGTCGAGTCCTTATTTAAGTGAAGCATGTGAGGGGGTGAATTTGGTGAGGTCCTATTTTATTTTTGTGTTATTCATACTAACATGGCAGATTCAAGGGTAAGAAGAGGAGATCCACCATTGAGAATTAATGAAGAAGAGTCCATAGAATTCAAAGGAGAATTTTGAGCTTCGGGGAGTGGAGATGAGCACACAAACATGATGGCCGTCTTGGAGCAATTACAGAGGATGAATGCTCAATTTGATCACATAAATCAAAGGATGGACAGGTTAGAAACATCACAAGGAGGGCCGAATACAAGGTTTGAAGCTCATGAAAGTCGAGGTGGAGTTCGAAATCGAGGAGGCCGAGGGCAATTTAGAGAATAATTCGGGGAAGGAAAATTTGGAGATGACTTGGATGAAAATTTTTTCTCAAGGAATGCCAATCCATGGGAGACCAGCAAGGAATGAAGATGATAATTTTGGGAATATCAAGGTAAACACACCATCTTTCATGGGAAAAAATGATCCGGAAGCTTACTTGGAATGGGAGGAGCATATGGAGATGATTTTGATTGTCATAATTATTCGAAGGCCAAGAAAGCTAAGTTGGCAGCAATGGAGTTTAGACATTATGCACTCCAATTGTGGACTAATGAGAAAAATACCTAAAGGAGAGTAGGTGATGAATTGATTACTACATGGCGACAAATGAAAGGAGCCATGAGAAAGCGATTTGTATCAACTCATTACCATAGGTGCTACATCAAAGGTTACAATCTTTATCTCAAGGAAATAGATCCGTGGAGGATTATTACAAGGATATGGTGATTCTCATGATGAGATTGATATGAATGAGAATCGTGAGGTGATCATGGCAGGGTTTTTGGGTGGTTTGAATCATAAGATAGCCAACCAAGTGGAACTTCAACAATATATAGAATTGGAGGAGATGCCTCATGTGGCAATCAAAATTGAAAATCAATTTAAGAGGAGGGATACAAGTTCATGGTTTAGAGGGGTTTCAAGCAACCGGTGGACAAATTCAACTAGTTGGAGAAGCAACCTTACGTTCGAGCCAAGGCTAAAACCGAAGCAAGATGAAGGAAGTGCATTTCATCCAAGGAAAGACAACCAAGCTGAATCTGTCCAAGCACCAAAGAATGAAGGTAAATATGATCCTGAACCTTCTAGAACTTGTGATATTGTGTGTTTTCAGTGCCAGGGAAGAGGACACATTGCTAATCAATGCTCGAGTAGGAGAATTATGGTACTGAACGGTAATGGTGAGCTAGAATCGGAAAGTGAGGAAAATGGAGATGAAACCGAGCAAGAAGAGGAAGAACTTGAAGATGAGGCGGAGACTTTGAATGCTTCACATGCCGAATTAAGTTTGGTGTCAAGGAGAGTCTTGACCATGTACAAATATGAGGAGCAACTTCAAAGAGAGAATATCTTTCACACTCGATGTGAAATCCAAGGTAAGATTTGTAGCATGATTATTAATAGTAAAAGTTCTGCTACTGTGATTAGTAATATTGTGGTTGATAAATTAGGCTTAGCAATAATTAAACATCCAAAACCATATAGATTACAATGGCTTAATGATAGTGATGAGATGAAAGTGAATAAACAAGCTAAGGTAAAATTCAGCATTGATAAATATGTGGATGTTGTTGTATGTGATGTTGTGCCTATGCATGTGGGTCATATTTTACTTAATAAACCATGGCAATTTGGTAAAAATACTATATATTATGGTCAAGAGAATGCTATTGTTTTTAGATTTAAAGGTAAAAAGGTCAAGCTGGAACCATTGATTCCCAAAGAGGTATTTAGAGATCAACTTCAAATACAACAAAGGAGGGAGATTGAAAAGCTCAAGATGGCACCCACGGCAACAACACCAATCCAAGGAGTCCAAGCTATGCAACACCAACCAGTTAAGTGTTATAAACTCAAACTTGAGGGGAAAGAAATTGAAAAAGTCAAGAGTAAGAAAGGTGAGATGGCCATGAGTGAATAAGAAAAAGAAAGAAGAGAGAAGAAAAGTAAAAAAAAAAAATTATCTTAGTTTTGGTGATGTTAATAAAGCAATTTTGAGTAAGAAACCATTGCTGGTTATGATTTATAAGTATGCTTATTTAAAGATATTTTGGTTGTATAGAACTTTATCTGCATTGTTGAGAGCTTTATTTGGTAGAAATTTGAACATTTATGAGAGATTATTTGCTAACTTTAAAATAAGGACAACCTGGCTGCTTTTATTTAGGGAGTAATTAATTCTCAAAGGGGCTTGTCAATACCCAATGATACAAGACCGGTTTTAAACATCCAAGTGGTGAAGGCTGGTACGGAACCGGGTAGCTGTTTTCCTGCAAATATGGACTACGGGCAACAAAAAATGGTCCCAAAAATTCATGGATTCAATACATATATTTAAGAGGTCATGGAATCAAGTCAAGACAGCTTCAAAGGCAATCAAAAAGGGCTTCTGTGAATGAGAGAGAAAGTTGGCCGGTTTTGCTGTATTATTTGCTGGCTTTACTGTATTTTGTTGAGTTGTACTTTTCTCTTTGATCCAAGCAAGAGCAACATGTGAAACTCCATGATAATCTTATTTAGCATCCTACAAGGCATATAGAGCTGATTTAGAGTTTAAATTGGTCAAAGACAACTTAGTCAAAAAGATAGTATTTTAGTTTCCTAATTTGATTATGATTTTTTATTTTAGAAAATTAGTCTTTTATTTTGTTTTTATTTATTTGTTTACTAAAAAAATAAACTTAGGAAAGTTATTATTTTATTATTTTCATTGTAAATTAATTAATTCCTAATTCAAAATAAAGGAGTTAATTAATCCAAATTATATTAGGAAATGAGGTGAATTTCGGCCAAGCTAGGTTTCTTATTCTTTGGTGGCCGATTTTATCTAGATAATTAGGGTTTATTTTGTTTTTTCCTAGCCTATTTAAGGGCTTATTTTTCAGGAAGAACACACCTTTAATAATATTGTGAATTTATTTTGTGAGATTGATTTTCTCTTTGTTCTCTTTGAACACTTAAAATACCATTAGAGAGTGAGTGTTTTAGTTTTGACTTATCAATAGGATGCCCATCACCTATTGTGGCGTCTACATTATACCAAGGTTTCTAATCATAGGTTGGTCAGGCGTTGAGGTCAATCCATTAAAATCTAAATTTAATTGAGATCCGCGCTAATATAATACAGGTTTAGGTGCAAGTCGACCTAGGTTTGTATCACCCCTCCCATTCTAGGTAAGCCTTCAGATCACTTTTCCCCATAAAAGGTGGTATTTTGACCTTAATATTTCCATGATCATCATCCTTATTTCTTGCTAGTCTCCCATGGGTTGTCCTTCCTTGGAGTGCATAGATGTCTTCAAAATACTCATCTAAATTATCTCCATAATTACCTCCTTCAAAGTCCTTTCTATGACACCCGCGATCTCTTTGACCTCGACCTTGGCGTCCGTGAAATTCTTGCCTCAAGTTTTCCCCACCTTGTGAAGTCTCTACTCTGTCCAATCTTTGATCTAGGTGATCAAAGTGAGCATTCATCCGTTGGAGTTGTTTCATGATCGCCATCATGTCAGTATGTTCGCCTCCACTTCCCGTTGCCTTTGAATCACCTTTGAACCCCACGGATTCTTCTTCATTAATTCTTAATGATTCATCTCCTTTTCTCACTGTTGGATTTGTCATGTTAGCAAAAATAATACAAAAATCCTCACCAAATTGATTCCCTCACATGTTTCACTCAAATAAGGTCTCTATACTTGTGTTTACACACTAGTTTCGGCTTTTACACTCTTTTAAGCTCACACTCTCTTGCCTTTTTCTACTCAAAGAATTATCTCAAAGTTTTAATTAAAACATCCATAATACAATAATTAGATCACAAGTATGTTTTAATTAAACTTATCAACAAAACAGTAGCAAAAAGCAAGCAATACCAAGTGAATTAATAAAACCTAGTCTCAGCCTTTCTAACCAAAAACAAGGTAAATCAACAAGTAAATTTCGGAATGAACAAAAAGCTGACCAGAAGGCTAATAAACCAATAATTCAAAGATAAAATTTAGAAAAGAGATTTAAACAATGAACAAGAAAAAATTGGAACAGATATGGAATAGTTGTTGGTTGTTGTTCTTGTAATTCAAGTTTTTGTATCAAATCCTTTAACCAATTTAAATCCAATTAATTTTGGCACTCAAAATTTAAATAACCAGCAATAATATATATTTCCAGCAACTCCAGTTATCACAATTTCAAACTGTCCACCTCAAACAAATTTTAATCTCCAAATTCAACAAACCGGCCTTTTGTGTAGTTTTTTCTTATACTCGGCTTTTTCACTTTTTTTTATCTTTTTTTTATTACAAATAGAGCAATGCCACAATTCCCAGCAGTACCAAAACAACATAAACAGCAACTTAAACTCCAACAAAAATCAAATCCGTGACCACAAATTATAAATTGGCAAATTTTGTGAATTTGTATTTGTTGCCGCAAATCCTCCTTCTTTTTTTGAATATATGAATGTAAATATCTCAGATCAAAATAGCAAATAAAGATCAATAAATAACCAAATAAACAAGAACAATTATGAAAAATAATCAATAAACTATGAAGCAAAAATACGGTAAAACAAAGAACCTAATTTTGACTATGAATGAGAAATTTTTGTTTTTTTGGAACTGCAGAACGTGTATGATGATAGAAGAAACCTTAGCCTAATGCTAAAAATTCATATTATCACAAAGCAAATAAAAAATAAAATAAAGATAGATCAAACCTGAACAAAATCTTGGCTCTGGTACCAAAATGATACGAACCTAGGTCGACTCATGCCTAAACCAATATTATATTAGCTCGGATCTCAATTAAGTTCAAGTTCTTATGGAAAAATCTTAACCATTAACCAAAATATGATTAGAAATCTTGGTATAATGAAGATGCCCCAACAGGTTATGAAAGTCCTATTGATAAATCAAAACTAAAACACTGATTCTCTAATGGTGTTTTAGGTATTCAAAGAAAACAAAGAGAATTCTATCTCACAATTAATTTTCTGAATGGAAAAACTATTGGGCCACTGGAAAAAATGGCCCGATCCCAATGCATCACCGGCGATCTCGCCATGAAACTTGACAGCTAACCAGTCTCGGGGTGGTCTTAATTGTGGGTCGGTGCGTGTAACCGACAGGTGGCCAAAGGTTGGTGAATAACGAGTGGCCAATTAACTTTCTCTCCCTTTCTCTCTCTCCCCTCTTTCTCTCTCCTCCCCCTCCATGTGGCCCTTTGGTACCACTATGCACTCATGGGATTGACTGAGCTTGCAACACATGGCACATGTCGGTGGGGTGTGTTTTATAAGTTTTTCATATGTGTCAAAATATACCCAATATAGTCAATCTCGAAAAAATAATTAAAACTTTATGGGTCTGAAACTTTCCAACCATAAGTTGAAATTAAGTGTACCACTAGTTTATAAACTCATATCGATGAGTTTAGAATAGTATACAAGTCAAAACCAAAACTTATAAAAACAAAAAGTCAAATTTGGCTCACTTGATCAGTCTAGGCCATAACTTGTTTCATACATAACTTGTTAACCACAGCTCCAATTTTAGTGTACCACTAATCTACGAAGTCGATTCAAAGCATACTTTGCCATAGTGGCTCAATCAATGCAAAATTTTTCTTGCAACAAAAAGTCAATCATAGAGTCCACTTAATTAATCCCAATCAACTTTGATCAAACTTGGTCAACGCACAAAACAAATTCTGGCATACTTTGGTATGGGGTGTTACATTGATTGAGTCTTGAGAGGTGTTAATACCCTTCATGGTCTTCAATTGCTCTATTTATAGAATGAAGTTTCTCTAGTGAAAGCAATTTTTATGGTGGAAAGAATCACTTCTAATAATTATTCAAGTCTCTTAAATTAGGAAACTTCTCCATGGCATATTTTTCTTCTATCGAAAATCCACTTGAAATTTAAACTAATATGATGAAAATCAAGCATAAATCTCTGAATTAAATATTTATTATAAATCAATATTTCAAATATAAAACTTTAGCCTTATTCAGCCTCCCTAATTGCTCCATAATAAAAGGTATCCTTATTCAGGTTCCCTTAATTATTCCAAAAAATTAACCTCATTTAGGCTTTTTTAATTCCCTAACCAATCCCCTATATTTATTGTTATTATTTCTAAATTAGTAACAATAAATCTGGAAAAATAAATGGTTTAAGCTAGGGGTTGTGTAGTTTAATTGTTGAACCATAGTGACCGACCGACTGAACCGCACCGACAGACGATTGGCGGTCATCGTTGTCTGACCGGTCGGTTAACTAGCACCGATCAATGTGCTTTGGTTAGTAATGGTTATCAATACTAAAAAACCGACGGTGACCATAATCGATCGAACAATAAAGGGCTTTTTAGTATTTCTCATCTCGTTACTAAGATCTTAATGTATATCACCCTCACCCCTAAAATTTCCCAAATCGCAGCTACGACAGATCTCTACTCTCTTTCTCAGACAACATAGCTCTAAGATATGTTCTCCTTCTCTAGGTGCGATCTCGTCTCTCCCTTTCGATCATTGGTAAGTTTATCTTTTTAAATTTTTTGAGTTTTACTAAGAATTTTTCAGTTTCAGTTTAAGGGTTAGGTTTATTTGAGTTTATTTGTTGGGTTTATTCGTGATGAGAATCCACCTAAGCTCGCATAACCAACAACCTGCTGGGTACTGACCCGATGCGGACAAAGATAGGCCCAATCACTAGGGCTCAAGCTAAGAGATTTAAGGACAACCTAGCTGTCTTTATATAGGGAGTAATTAATTCTCAAAAGGGCTTGTCAATACCCAAAGATATAAGACCCGTTTTAATCATCCAAGTGGTGAAGGCTGATACGGACCCGGGTAGCTATTTCGTGCAAATATGGACTCCAGGCAACAAGAAATGGTTCCAACACTTCATGGATTCAATACATATCTCTAAGAGGTCATGAAATCAAGTTAAGACAGCTTCAAAGGCCATCAAACAGATGGTGTGAGCATAGGAGGAAATTTGGCCGGTTTACTGTATTTTGTTGCTGGCTTTACTATATTTCACTAAGTTGGCATTTTCTCTTTGATCCAATCAAGGACAACATGTAGGACTCAATGCTAATCCTATTTGGCATCATACAAGACATATGGAAGCTGAATTGGAGCTTAAATTGGTCAAAGAATGGTCAAAGATAGCTTAGTCAAGAAGATAGTTATTTAGTTTCATAATTTGATTTTGACTTTTGTTTTAGGAAATTAGTCTTTTATTTGGTTTCTATTTATTTATTTGCTGGAAAAATCATCTTAGGAAAGTTATTATTTTATTATTTTCATTGTAAATTAATTAATTTCTAATTCAAAATAAAGGAATTAATTAATCAAAATTAGATTAGGAAAGGAGAGAGAAAATTCGGCCACCTTTAGGAAACAACATGCTTGACCGATTTTTGCTTTAGGTTTTAGGGTTTATTACTTTGTGACTTTTACCTATTTACGGGTTATTTTTCAATGAGAATACAAGTTTGAATTTTTACATAAAATTAATTGTGAGATTGGATTTCTCTTTATTCTCTTTGAACACCTAAAACACCATAAAAGAGTGAATGTTTTAGTTTTGACTTGTCAATAGGATATTCATCACCTATTGTGGCGTCTTCATTATACCAAGGTTTCTAATAACGGGTTGGTTAGGGGTTGAGGTTATTCCATTAAAATCTGAACTTAATTGAGATCCGAGCTAATATAATACGAGTTTAGGTGCGTGTCGACCTACGTTCGTATCATTTGGTATCAGAGCCAAGATTTTGTTTAGGTTTGATCTATCTTATTTGTTTTATTTTGTTTTATGTTAATATGAAATTTTAGCATTAGGTTAAGGTTGCTTCTACCATCATACAGGTTCTGCATATTAAAAAAAAAAATTATCCTTAATTAAATTATATTTCCTTGTTTTACCGTATTTTTGTTTCCTAGTTTGTTGATTATTTTTCATCTTTGTTCTTAGTAATTTAGTTTATTGTTGATTTTTCTTTGTTGTTTTGACCTTAATTATTTGCATTCATATATTCAAGAGAGAGAGAGAGAGAGAGAGAGAGTTTGGAAAGCATATTGCATAAAAACATAAGATTGTGCAATTGTTTTTCTTTTTGTTGGAGAGTCGGGTTTGTTGAATTTGGCAGTGAAGTTTGTAGATTGTATTGTTTTTGGTACTACTGGGATTTGTGTTTGCCTTATTATATTTGTGATAAAAAAAAAAAACAAAAAAAGAAAAAAGAAAAAGGGGTTTGCGGCAACAAATATAAATTTAGAAATTTGTATTTTTGTTGTTGGTGGTCATGAGTTTGGTGGATTTTTTGTGTTGGAATTGCTATTTTTAACAATATAAAAAGTATAAATTCATTAAGTATAAAAAGTATTACATATTAATTATTAATAAAAAAAGACATATTGGGTATTATCAAATTTTAAATTAACTACGAAATTTTCCTCTATCAAAAAAAAAAAAAAAAAAAACCAAATTTTCCAATTAAGATGCTGAAACCGACTATTACGAAGTGTAGATTTAATAGCATAACTAAAAAAGGTCAATTATTGAATTTTAATTTTTTTTATAATTTCCAAAAAACTAAAGAATTGCTTTTTAAAATTTGCCGTTAAAAGAGTTAAGTGTTATGAAGTGTATTAGTTAACAAAATTGGAGACTCCCACAAAATAAATATAGATAAGTACTACAAGTCAAATTAGAAAATAGATTATGCCTTAAGCCTTCGGCATTCGACTTGGACTAATTGAGAAAAATTAACACGTTCAAAAAAAAATTGAACAGTTTTTTTTTTTTTTTTTTTGAGGAAAATCAAATAGGTTAATTAGAAAACCGAAAATGCCAATAACAAAACTTCAGAACATATTTTAGCCAAAAAAAAAAAAGAAAAAGAAAAAAGAAAAAATTTTCGAAACATACAAATATTAAATAATCGTTTTCCATAAATACTGCATAAAACAAATATTGACCATAAAAGGGAAAAAATTGAATACATTCCGTTTTATACAGATTTACACTACAAACTAATATAATAATACTGTGACCCAAAAAAAAAAAAAAATCTAATATGGTAATACCACAGTTTTTCATTAATAAAAAATATTTGTTTTACTGTAATACAAAATACTTCCTTAAATAACATGATAATTTATTTAGGGGGCTAAAAATGATATTTAAAAAATATTTTCTTCAATTACCATATATGCTACTGTATATATATATATTTAAAAAAAAAAAAACAATATAAGAGTTGATAAATTCTTACATATCGAATTAGTTTCCAACTCTGGATCCAAAGTAAACTTCTTTCGTTTTCCAAAATTCAGAAACAGTATTTGTAACATCTTTAACAAAGAGGTTCATTGAAGAAGGGGTATAATATATGAAAACTAAAAATTGAAAACAATAGGACTTAAATTGAAACCAAAATTAAAAATAAGGCATTTAATTAAAAAAATGTGAAAATATAAAATCTAAATTGGAATTTTGCCTCAAAATGTGAAAACAGAAAATCTAGATTGAAATTTGAGGCAACCAAAGGACCAAAATTATAGCCAAAATAGAAAACAGAAATAATAATAATGATAATAATAACAACAACTAAAAAGACGATGTGGACGGTGTAACTTTTGTACCAAAGTGGGTCTTCCGGCCGAAAAGAAAGAAAGAATGAGAAGAAAACCTCTTATAATGTGGGGTCCAATGACCATGCCATAATAAGCAAAGCGAAAACAATACGTGTATGGATGGTGATGAAAGTGAAACAAAGAAATCGACCGACGTCGGTCCCACTGATACATTCATGCTTTATTTATTATTATTATTATTATTATTTTTTTTTTTTTTTTGGCAAACCAAAATTAATAACTAGAGATTCTGTATTTGCTATCCAGAACGCTAATCGGTTCTCAATTCAAAATTTTACCGGGAACCGACGTGGGAGTCTTGATGTTAACGGTCATATGAGAGAGATAAGGTACGATGCGATATTTATTGTAAGCTCGTTACAAGGATATTGTCGTTAACAACTTGAGTAATAATCTTATTTTCAGGCTCTTTATTGGATTAATTCATGCGATAGATTTTAGTATAAAAATGTTTTACTGCAAAAATTTTAACAATTTTTTAACAAAATTACCTCCATATATTGGTGCCGGAATATTAGATGGAAAATGAAATAAGGATAGGAGAAAAGATTCTCCCAAGCAGGGATAAAATGAGGATATATATATATATATATAGATAGATAGAATATGTTGTTATTATTGTTATATGTTAAGAACATAGTTTTTAGGATATATATATATATATATATACATAGAATATGTTGTTATTATTATTATATGTTAAGAACATAGTTTTTAGTTTTGAATAATTTAATGACAATAAGTATTATTTATTTATTCAATTAAAATTTTAATATTAGTTTATTAATTAAATTGATATTTTTAACAATTTACTCATCATAAGCTACCTATCTTACGTTAAAAATATAGTTTATTAATTAAATTGATATTTTTAACAATTTACTCATCATAAGCTACCTATCTTATGTTAAAAATATATTTTTAACAGAATTTTTTTTTCCGTATGTATATTTTTTTATTATAAATAGAAAATGTTTGAAATCAATTAAAGAAAATAATATGCACCCACGTTCCTTTAATTTGTTGTTTCACAAATACGCTTTTAAGTTTTTAGAAATTACATGAGCAAGTCTTTTAAATTTTATTTTTGTTACACTATCACTGTATATGAGCTTTCACAAAAATTATTGAAAATTTTCACATATAAATTGTTATTTTTTCTATATAAACACAATAAAATTATGTAGTAGGCAATTTGGTAGCTCACATTCTACTTTCAAATTTCAATTGGACAATGCTTAAATCATTAATGAAATCCAGGTAAGTTTATTGGCATTGTTGAAGACATTCTTTACTTCAAAAATTTGATTGTTGATTGTAGGTTTTCTTTTGTTTTACGTAGTAAGGCTAATAAGGTTATTGATAAATCGCCAAATAAGGAATTGATAAATCTTTATTTCTTTCACCAAAAAAAAAAATAAAAAAGTTCTTTATCTATTTTTGAGAGTTGAATTTTTCTCATGCTTTGAAATTGGAATAATTAATATCCTATTGCTTTTTCTTATTAATGTAATCAAGAACTCTATACTTTCTTTTAAACTAAAATTTCAACTTGTGTAGAATTGGTCTTTTCTTTAATTTTTGCGTGTGATTTTTTCTTTTCCCGATGAATTTGGGGACTAAGATTTTAGCACAAGGTATGATCAAATCCAGGATTTTTATTGTCAAAAACAAGTGGAACAACCTTGAAGGACAGTCTAATACAAGATGATTATTGCAAATATTCATTAAAAATATTATGAAAATAATCAAAAGGAAAAAAATATATATATAAATTTCAAACCCATGGTACTAAAGAATTAATATATATTATTTCGATTTGGCAACTGGCTCATGACCCAAGAAGGTAGGTTTGAAGCCGTTGAACGATGCAACATGCACACATGCAGTAAAATTAATGATGACCCAATCAAAGATTTCAGTGAATAAAAAAGTTTCTGAACTGTTCAGGTCCTCCACAGGAGTTGGTCCACCTCTTTACCTCTGCTGCACAAATGGCCGGCCAATCACAGCCTGACTTTTCAAACAGCCCAAATTTTTATTTATTTATTTATTTATTTGTTTAAGGATGTAAAGAAACAGCGAGGATTGGCTTGCAAATATCAGCCAATAAGTACACAGTTGTCGCCAATAAAATCATTTCATTTTAATTTCCCATTAATGTCCTACTGCCACGTGGTTGTTTTTCATTCAATCTATTATTTAAATCCAATTAATTATTCTTTACTCAACATTCACCACGCCATTATTTCTACACATTTTTAACTATCTCTATTGAAAGAGGGTTGTTGACCTAAAAAATTAAAATGAAATTGAAAGGGGATTAAAATTAATAAAATAATTATAATGAAGGGATCAAAAATCTATTGCTTCTAGTGTAAGGGTTGATGTATATATAAATAATCATATTTATTATACCTCCAAATTAATATTTCATTCACCTAGCTTTAAAATTTGTATATTGTTTAACCATATTTGCTTTAAATTTACCATCGAAATCAAAGTGATTTGTTTTTGTTCAAGTTGTTTGCCTTAAATATGATTATAACGTCGTATGTTATGGTAAAATTGGTATGGTATTGTAACTTCATGAAGAGGTAATAATTTTGATTAATAGACGAACATTTGGAAGGTAATTGAAATATGAAGATTAAAATTAGTGTCAATGATCTTATCAATGGATCAAAAAATATACTTGTAAACAAAAACACTCAAATTAGTGCATAGTTGTTGTCAAATCAACCATTTCGGCATGAAATAAAAAAGAAGGAGGTGGTTTAGATTTCATTTTCAATATTGTTGGGCACACATTACCATAACTTACTCATGTTTGATTCTAAGTTTTATCAAAAATATATAATAAAATCATGAAAACGTCAAACTAATTATTAAAAATATGAAGTTACTTCTAAACTCTCTACATGATTTCTTACTTTAAAGCCTTAGTTTTTTCTTCCTTGGGAGTTATCTATGATTTGTATACAATTTTAAGCACTCGAATACTTTACTTTTATTTTAGTGTTATCTTTTTACACACGGTTTTTTTATTTTCTTTTTCATAATTTAAGTTAAGTGCAAGGAAAATATATAAATATTAATTACAATTTAGTTGATTCTATTAACATAAATTTATAAGTGGATTTTTGTTTTTTTTTTTTTAAAATACACGTAAAATTAATAAAGCAGCTGTGAGTTTGCTATTGTCCGAGACAGAAAAAAAAAAAATTCATGACAAATAATGGATATTAATATAGATTTTTTTTTCTTTATGAAATATCTTTTTTATATAGAAGATATATACAAAAATGAAAAGCATTTTCATCCAAAAGAAAAAAAAAAAAGGGTAAATAATCAAATGAAAAGCGTTACCATAAAAATAAGGTATATATGAACAATTCAATAAATAATTAATTCTCATAAAATTATAAAAGCAATATGCAAACAAACACCAAAGTTATAAGCAACTTTCACTATTACAAGTAAACCTTAAGAAAATTCCTATGTTTTTTGGGAAGAAATTTTGAAAATTACTTTTTTTGGGAAAAGATTATTAAAATTACTTGGATCCATTTTTTTTTTGTTTTGTTTTGAAAAGAATAGAAAAAAAAAAATTTCACTCTTGATGTTTTTTTTTGGGGTAAATATTCTTATTTATTCCTTAATAGAAAAGTAAGAGTAGAACATAATTTAAACATAAAATTTAGAAGTGTATTAAATTTAGAATTTAAAATTCTTTTAAAATATTTAAAAATTTAAAAATATTCAATTTAAATTTTAAAAAATTAATACATCCAATAATATTGAATTTAAATTTTTATAAATTTTATAAATGTTCATTAAAATTCAAATATATTTAATTAATAATTTATAGAATTTTTTAAAAATTTATAAGTATTTAAAAAATTATTAATTATAAAAAAATTTTAAAAATGATAAATTTTAATGGATTAAAAAATTTTTTAAAAGTAAAATTATAAAAAAAATTTTAATATAATATTCAATTTTAATTTTAAAATATTTTAAAATTTATATAAATTTTATAAAAATTCATAATATATTAAATTTTTTAAAATTTATAATTTATTTTTAATATATTAAATTTTAAATTAAATATATTTAATTAAATATTTTAAAAATTGATTAAAAAATAATAAAATAAAACGAAGCCAATCCCATCCTTTCTTACGCTACACGCTCACATCTCGATAAAGCCGTAAAGAATCCAATTGACCAGTCATTTTTCCTGTGGGGCCCTGCGAAGCTTCCTTATTTTGAATTCTAAATCGCCGTTTCATGTTGCCTTCAATACCCATTACTTTATGGCCAAGTCAGCGATTGCATAGTAAATTTTACACACGACTGTAGAGTAGTAAATCTAAAATAAAATTCCAACTCAGCTAAGTGTTTATTAACCTTTTTGAGGGGTTTGGGGGGTTTATATATGTCACCCCTCAACCACTCTCTCTATATTTTCTCTCACTTTCCTTCCCTTTCCCTGTAACCAAACGGCCAACATAAATCAAATTTAAAGTGATGCGAAACTCGAAACTGTAAGAAACCTAGATTGTAGCTACTCCCAGACACCAAAAACTGAAGTGGGTATTCATTCTTTTTTTTAAAATCTTTTATGTTCCGGCGACCGGAAAAGAGAAAAAAATGAAGAAGTTTAATAAGCAGAAGCAAATTTTCTTCACCGGAGCTCTGATCGTTTTCTCATTGGGTTTCGTTCCCGGCGGCGATTCTGACCTGGCATCGGACCGTGCCGTCCTGGTTACCCTCCAAAGAGCTGTAGGTGGTCGGACGCGCATGTGGGACCTCAATCAGTCCAGCCCATGTTCATGGGTCGGAGTCATTTGCGCCTCCGGCAGAGTCACCCAGTTGCGACTTCCCGGCGAGGGACTGATCGGAAAACTTCCTCTTGGACTTGGGAACCTTACCCAACTTCAATATCTCTCTCTACGGTTCAACGCGCTTTCTGGTCCGGTTCCGGCGGACCTTGGAAAACTCGTCAATCTTCGAAACCTCTACTTACATGGTAACTTTTTCTCGGGGAATATTCCCGAATTCTTTTTCAAAATGCAAAACTTGGTCCAATTTAATCTTGCTTTCAACAATTTTTCCGGTGAGATCTCGCCGCGGTTTAATAACCTCACGAAGTTAGATACTCTGTATTTGGAGAACAATAGCTTTACTGGGTCAGTCCCAGAAATTGATTTGCCTGCGCTTCAGAAATTCAACGTTTCGTATAATCGATTAAACGGGTCGATCCCATCGAAGCTATCGAGGTTTGAAGCAAGCGCTTTCGAAGGTAATTCACTTTGTGGGAAGCCCTTGATTGTGTGCAATGGGACTGAAAGTAGTGAGGACAAGTCCTTGTCTGGTGGAGCAATTGCGGGAATTGTGATTGGGTCTATGGCTGGGCTTTTATTGATTGTTTTCATTCTGATATTTCTATGTAAGAAAAGAAAGAGTGGCAGCGAAGAAAAGGGTCGCAAGGAAAGCACACCAAAGCTTACTGAGGTTGAAATTCCAAGTGGGAAGACGATGTTGCAGGGTGAAAGTTTGAGTTCTGATTTTTCGTCCTCGGCGTTGGCGGCAAAAGCCAATGCAAGGGGTGGTGGGAATAAGAATTTGGTGTTTTTCGGTAATGCTGTAAGAGTGTTTGATTTGGAGGATTTGTTGAGGGCATCAGCCGAGGTTCTAGGGAAGGGGACTTTCGGGACGGCCTACAAGGCAACTCTCGAAATGGGGATTGCTGTGGCCGTGAAGAGATTGAAGGAAGTGGCTGTACCGGAGAAGGAGTTTAGGGAGAAGATGGAAGAGGTTGGGAGAGTTGATCATGAGAATTTGGTCCCACTCAGGGCTTACTACTATAGCAGAGATGAAAAGCTTCTTGTTTATGACTACATGCCCATGGGAAGCTTATCTGCGCTTTTGCATGGTAAGCATTTGGTTCTTCTTTGCTTTCCTTTCTCTTACCACACTATTAACTGTTTTATATTTCTTCCCAAAAATTTCAGTTTGTTGTGCTTTTTGATTGTTTTGATCCTTGAGGTCTCTATCATCATTATCATGTCAACATTCTAGTATCTTTTTGTGGTAATTACTTCCTTTCCTTGGTCATGTATTTATTTATGAGCTGCTTATATCTTACGTTTTGGCTAAGTTTAAGTGTTTTTATATTTTTTATATTTTATATTTTTATTTTATATTTTATATTTTTGGTTATTATACACGATTTATTATCTTATACCATTTCAACCTTGTTTTGTAGCTTGATTCATTGTTATCGTTGGTTTCCTTATAAAAGAATGCTATCATGGTTTTTATGTTGGTCAATAGTATTATGTTTTGGTAGTCTGACTTGCTTTATTTGTGGCTCATTTTCTCTTTTGAGATTTGATATTCACCTAGGCCCATAGGATAGGGACTCTTAAATTAGATAAATTATAAAGATTATAGTTTTTAATGATTTGGAATATCTTATCTGATTAATCTATTGTCGGTAAGATAATTTGACAATGAAAGCAAACCAAAATGAACAAGAAAGATAAGCAGGCAACAATTCTTTTAAATTTTCTTTTTTTTTCTGTCCCAATTTTCTGGAAACTGCAGAGCATTCTATTGATTTGTCTGTTAATGTTGATCTTTAATATGTTTCATATTACAAATTATTTGAGGACATTATTGCAATATGATGTTTATGTGTTTCTGTGTTGTTTTATCTTGTTCTATTTGTTATTTTATAGTTGAACTTTTACCATTTCTCGTCTAAGTTTCAGTGTCTCTTTTGTTATGTGCTATCTGTAGTTCACAGATTCTACTCACTATGTATGGCAGCAGATATGAGGAAAAATTTAATGACTTTTGGAATCAATGCAGAATTTGACATATGTTATGTATTTGTGATAAACACTTGTTACATTTTTATATTTGCATCGAAGTTTCCTTTCTTTCCTTGAAAGCACATTGAACAATTAGGTAGTTGAAAATCTTCTAGCGCCCTGAAAGAAATGCTTTTCTATCTATCTGGCACTGCCTTGATGAATGCACTCTCTTTCTTTTTATTTTATAGCACACAGACACACACACATATGTTTATATATGTTTATGCAGTGGATGCTTGGAATTTAGGGACTGGTATGCCTGTTAATATGTCTCTTTCATGCAATTTTTTGTCTAAAGTTTTTATGAAGCTTATGCTATGATATTTTTGAGAGAAATTTGAAGTTCTAATTCCTTTGCTTAGTAATGCATTACTGTCATCTTGTTTTTCCTTCTCATGTATTCTTTGCACATGTAAAATATTCCTCTGTATTCTTCCCCACTTGTTACTTCAATGCATGTTGGGGGGACCAGTCTATCTGTTCAGCAATTGAAAATTGAAAATTGAAATTGAATTCTTTAAAAATGTCACCATCAAGAGAGAGAGAGAGAGAGGACAGAAGAAAGGGGGGGGGGGGGGGGGGGGGGGGCGGGCCTGTGGGCCTGCGGGGAAGAGAAATAGAAGAAAAAATTAAAATAAAAACAATTCTTTGAATATGTTGAAAACCAGGACCCCACGAAACGGAACAAAATAAATGGCGGAAGCAAAGGACTGATTAGAATAGTAATAAAAATAATTATAATTAAAAACATCTGTTTCATCCAAGACCATGAAAAGGAATGAAAACTTAATGACGGAAGCAATCACTTGTTACCTTATTATTTGTCCTTATGCTGTTGTTTTATTTCTTGAATACAGGAAACAGAGGGGCTGGCAGGACTCCATTGAATTGGGAAACAAGGTCTGGTATTGCCCTTGGAGCTGCCCGTGGTATTGCATACCTACACTCGAAAGGCCCCTTGATATCCCATGGAAATATTAAGTCTTCGAACATCCTCCTCACACGAAACTATGAAGCCCGCATCTCAGATTTCGGCCTTGCTCATATTGCTATCCCCATGTCTACACCCAACCGCATTGCTGGTTACCGTGCCCCAGAAGTCACAGATTCACGTAAAGTATCACAGAAAGCAGATGTATACAGCTTTGGTGTATTGCTTTTGGAGCTGCTCACAGGGAAGCCTCCTACTCATTCTCAGTTGAATGAGGAAGGAGTGGACCTTCCTAAATGGGTTCTGTCTGTGGTTCAAGAGGAATGGACTGCTGAGGTTTTTGACCTCGAGCTTCTCAGGTATCAGAACATTGAGGAAGAAATGGTCGAGCTTTTACAACTTGCACTTGAATGTGTGGCTCAGCATCCAGATAAGCGCCCCTCAATGCCTATGGTCACAAACCGAATTGAGGAGCTCTGCCGTGTGAGCTTACAGGCACAAGAGCAAAATCCAGCAAACAATGATTTATTCATTGACACCGAGGAGGGGCTATCTGAGTAGTATTAGTTGACAGAGTTGGTTGGACCACCACCTTCAGTAAAAGATTGAAGAAACGACAGCAATTTTCCATTGCTCCATTTTTCTTCTCAATCTTATTCTATAGCTTTTTTCATTGTTTGTATTCTTGGTCCATTTTTACATAATTTACTGTGCAAAATCCTTTTTGTTTTCTTTCTTTGTTTCTATGTTTTGCTGCCCTGGTTGTTTTCAGAATAGCATTTTTTCTATTTCCCCCTTGTTTATTGTGTATGTGGATGGGGAATATTATTTTGTTAGTATTTAACTTGGTTTGTGTGAAATACAAATTTTGAATTTGCTTATATAGTATTAGTGGGGAATCCCGTAGCTTGTCTGTCTCATTGTCTTGTTTCTTTAAATGTAGTTATTTTTGCTGTCCTTGTTTGGTTCCTAGTAAACAAATTTCCATCTGTAATGGGAGGAAAATCTGGTCCTGGGTCTGTGGGGTTTACGTGTCTTGTATATGGAGCGCGATTGGGCTTCTACTTATAACCAAAAACAAATTAAGACAAAACATGGACTTTTTCTTGAAGATAATCGTTCCTCTTCAGATGGGCTCCATTTTGATTTGTGTTTTCTATTTTGGTGCTAAATATGAGATTTGTGTTGGATTTATGTTTTTAGAACAAATTAATCCATTAATAAAGAGTTTTCATTAACAATGGACAATAGAATTTCCAAACTAGCTCATTAAATGATTGAGCCCATTTAAATGGTTATTAATATTCAAGTAAGAGATCATTAATTGGGCCTAAGGTTTTATGAAATTCTAGAAGAATTAGAGTTAGCAGTCTATAAATACACTGTTTATTAACCTCCAGTCATAATAAAGGTTTTACATATTATTTTTTACCTCCAATCATAATAAAGTTTTTATATATTATTTTTTAGAAATTGAAAATCTCAGTAGAAAATTAAATACCTTGAAAGAAAAATAGAAACTTTGAGGTTTCAGAATATTTTTCAGATTAATCTTTTTGTTTTTTTTTTTGTGATCAGTTACGCCCACACATAGATCTGTCACGTAGAGAATAATTTGGAAGGTCCTATGGATTGAAGAAGAAATTTTTTGCACTATTACAGGTTAGTAATGAATAATGAAAATATATCTATCATATATTATATTCAATCGGGCGATTCCTGGCTTCCGTTGTATGATTCCAACAATTGGTATTAGAACAACGGTTGAATCGGTGTGTGATAGATTAAATCCATTATTTTAATTTTATGTATATATGATGTTTATTAGATATATGACACTTAGGGTTCTAATATTCATGTTATTTATAATTTTGATATTATGAATGAATGATTGGTTTTTGGTCTTAATCCATGGTAGAGTTTTGCTTGTATTTTTTTTATTGGGATGTAACAGTGGCTAATCATAAGATTAGATATCCTCCTTGATTTATTTATTTTTCTAGCCATTTTTTTATTTATTTTGTAATAAAATCAAATTTTAAGAAAAATATATGTAAAATACCCAAAAGAAAATGCGCAATCATCACTGTTCATCAATTTTCAAGGCCATACGGAGATCAATTTGGGACACAATCACTATAGACGGATAGTACTCAAAGAGACGAAGTGAAAAAAACAAGCGCCGTCGGAAGTGGCTACAAGTGGATCTCACTCGCCTAGATTCCTTGAGTGTGTGAGGGGGCATGTGACGTCCAATTTGGCTTATTTTTGGTGGATAGATTCCTCTACTGATGGTCTACCTACCTGTAACATTTCACTGTAATCAAAGTTTTCTATGGTTGTCAATGATATTTTCACTGCTCGGTTTCAACAAGGGG
This sequence comes from Ziziphus jujuba, assembly GCF_031755915.1. Lineage (NCBI taxonomy): Eukaryota > Viridiplantae > Streptophyta > Magnoliopsida > Rosales > Rhamnaceae > Ziziphus > Ziziphus jujuba. Next base: position 16,610,600 of record NC_083382.1, read on the forward strand.
ATAAGCTAGGGTTTGTGGTTTTGGGATTAAAACCCTAGAAAACTAGTTCTACTCGGCCCATGGCCCATGGACTTGCAAAATCTGAAAAAAAGGAAAAGGAATGGGGCCAAAAAATCAATTTTGGCTTTGTAGCCCTAATTGAGCTTGTAATTTTACTTTTTACGAAACCATGGATTAAAAGTCTACTTATTATTTAGTTGTTTTTATAATTTTTTAAATTATATGGATATAACATGTTTGTATGTACTTGTCAGCCATATAGAATAGACAGTGCCATATTATTGAATGATACGATATATATATATATATATATATATATGTGCATAACAATATATGTTTTAGATTATATTATTATGGAAAATCCTTAAATTAACCTAATTATAAAATATTGAATTGGTGAAGGTTAATTTAATTAACTTAAAACCTACGGACTCTATTAAGGGTCCAATAATGAAACAGTTATGTAATGCCCTAACGGATAAGTATAACTAGGTTTTATTGGATTGGACCTAAATTAATTTTCAAATATTAATTAGGTTGTATGGTCCATCGTCGATAATGCTTAGATATTAAGAGACTTTAGAAATTAAATAAATAGTCAATATATTCAATTTTAATAATATTAATAATCCTCCCGACGAGCATCTGTCAATATTATTAAAAACCTAAAGAATATTAGAACAATGGTTGATTTTTCTTAAATTATTTTTGAGTGGTATATTTTAGTATTGTCTAAGAAAACTATGTCTAAGTAGGTAGGTTTTTAAGGAGTTTGAGACCCACTTTATCTTTCCTGAGAACTGACTTGGTAGGACACTATATATGTCATGTTCAAAATGGTAGATTTTGCTAAAATGAATTTTGAGTGGTAGGTGTTAGTGTTATCTAAGAAGGCTCTGTTTAAGGAAGTAGATTTTTAAGGAGTCTGAGACCCACCTTATCTTTCCTGAAAGCTAACTTAGTAGGACTTTTGACATACCATGTTCAAAGTTTAGTTTATTACAAATGTTTTATCCAACGTAAGTATTTCTAATGGAAACCAAATTATTGTTACGATAAACATAAGAAATAAGTAGTTAAGGGATCTGCATATTTATATGTTTGTTGTGAAACTTACTTGTTAATAAATGTGTATTTTTTTTCCAAAAAATATCAAGTCTAAACTCTTTAGCTATCATTTTGAGTCAAAAGCCTATGGATGGAAATGACTATAAGAAAGATCTTTTTATTATCCTTGAGTTTGAGAGAATCAAATTTGTTCTAACAACTCCAAAGCCCAAGAACTTGCGGCTAATGCGTCTGAGGAAACTAAGATGAGATATGTATATTAACAATAGGCGAATACTACAATTTGTTGTTATATTCTTATCAAAATTACCAGTCATCGATAGATGCAAATAATCAATTTAGAAGATGTATCGAAAATAATCAAGATTATAGATAAGGTGTTTGCTATGAGCATTAGTACTGCTAGACAAGCAACAACAAAGGCATTGTTGTACTTTCGTATGATTGGAGAAAGTGTCTAAGATCATTGTCTCATGATGATGGGGCATTTCAATCATGCGGAGGTGATGGGGGCTAAGTTGGATGAAGAGGTGTAGATCGATATGATCTTGGAATCTCTACCTGATAGCTTCAATCAATTCAAACTGAACTATAATGTGCATAATATGAAGCTTTCTCTTATTGATCTTATGCACTAGCTTCAAAATGCTAAAATGACTTTCGTGAAGCTAACAAGTGCATATCATGCTGAAGGTTCTTTTAAACCTAAGGAGAAACCTAAAGGTGGAAAGAAGAACAAATATAGAAAAGAGAAGTTCCAATTGTCAAACCAGTTGCAGTGAAAAAGCCAAAAGGAAGTGCTTCAAGTGCAGTCAAAAGGTTCACTGGAAAAAGATTTGTCCTAAATCAGGTATGGGTAATTTACATGTAGTTGAAACTTGTTTGGTGGAGAATTACAATGATAAATGGATCATTGATTCAAGAGCTCCTAACCATGTTTGTTACTTTTTGTAATGGTTCAAACAAAGTAGCCAGCTCAGTAAAAGACAAAGAAGCTTGAAGTGGGGAAACAGAAAAAATGTCTTCGTAATGGCAATTAGGACTAGTGGAGTTATCTTTTGATAATAAAACTTTATATTTGTTAGATTGTTTATTTGTTCTGGATTTAAAAGGAATTTGGTTTCTATTACTTGTTTATCTAAACATGGTTTGACAATACAGTTTGATTCTTTGGTTTATATTAAGAGTAATGGTACTTTCATTTGTTCCAGAGAATTGATGAATGGTCTTTATTTTTTAACTCCTTTATCGTATATTATTAATGCCATTTAAAATATAGATGATGAGAAACTTCCCTTATTTAAGAAAAGAAAAATGTTGAATGAAATATATTTTTGGTACTTACGATTAGGTCATATTACCTCTAATAAGATTCATGGTTTGGTTAAAGGTGAAATTTTAAATTCCTTAGTCTTTGAATCCATACCAGTATGTAAATCTTGTTTGGAAGGTAAATTGATAAAGAGACCCTTCAAAACCAAAGGAAATCACACCCTATACAGTTGGAATTGGTACATATTGATGTATGCGAACCAATGAGTGTTTAAGTTAGAGGTGGGTTTGAGTATTTTACCACGTTTAGTGATGACTTTTGAAGATATGGTTATGTTTACCTTATGCATCATAAGTCTAAAAATTTTGAAAAATTTCAAGATTATAAGGTTGAGGTAGAAAAACAATTAGGGTTCCATATAAAACAGCTTCAGTGTGACCGAGGCGATGAATATTTGTCTAGTAAGTTCAAGTCTTTCTTGGCTAAAGAGGGGATAATTTCTCAACTGTCATCCCCTAGAACACCTTAGCAGAATGGAATTGCTGAAAGAAGAAATAGGACTCTTTTGGATATTGTGAGGTCGATGCTTAGTTATTCATCTTTACCTGAGTTGTTCTGGGGATATGCCTTAGAAACTGCTATATACCTACTGAATTATGGAAAGGGCATAAACCTAGTTTAAACCATATTCAGATTTGGGGTGTCCCAACAAATGTTTTAGTTAGAAATCTCAAAAATTGGAATCTTGTACATAAGCGTATATGTTTATAGACAATCCTAAAGGAACAAGAAATAGATTTTTTATAATTCAAAGGAAAAGAAAGTGATTGTGAGTACTCATGATATTTTCTTAGAAGATGATTATTTGATGAATTTTAAACCTAAGAGTAACGTAATTCTTGAAGAGCTTGACTCAGTTCAAGACCCACCTAAAACTCTTAGGTCTCTACTTCTGTTTCCTATGCAAGTTCAAAGAGGAAAAAATGTACAAGAAGTACTTGAAGGTGAACAAGTATAGGAACTAGTTCAGGTCAAAACTCAAGAATAAGAAGAGGATAATGAAGATATTAGTGATCCACCAACACAACCACAGAACCTGAATCTTCCTGTACATTTACAACATACAGTATGACAAATTCATATTGGGAGAGTGATACATAAATCTGCAAGATATACCTTGTTAGGTGAGATGTGTCAGGTTGTTATGGATAATCTAGATGATGACCCTAACATTTATAAGAAAGCACTGAAGGATGTTGATGTGTAAGAGTGGAAAAAGGCAATGAACCGTGAGATGGAATCTCTAGATTTTAACTTAGTCTGGTCTTTTGTAGAAGTACCTAAAAGGGGAAATTCCATTAGGTGCAAATGGATCCACAAGAGAAAGAGAGGACCAGATGGAAGGTAAAAACCTTCAAAACTAGATTGGTGGCAAAAAGTTGTACCCAGAAAGAGGGTATAGATTATGATGAGACATTTTCGCCAGTAGCCATGACTAAATCTATCCGAATTCTCTTAGCTATATCAACTGCTTTCAATTATGAGATTTGGCAAATGGATGTCAAGACAACTTTCCTAAATGATGAGCTGGAAAAGGACATCTATATGCATCAACCAAAAGAGTTTATAGCAAGAGGCCAAGAACATATGGTATACAAGTTGTATAGGTCAAGTTATGGACTTAAGCAAGCATCTAGGTCATGGAACATCAGGTTTGATCAGACCATACAAATGTTCAATTTTGAGAAAAGTCTTGATGAACCATGTGTATACAAAAAGATTCAAGATTCAGTAGTAGTTTTTCTAGTTCTTTATATAGATGATATTCTTCTAATCGAAAATGATGTGAAGGTGTTATCAGGCGTAAAAAGTTACTTGAAAAACAATTTGATATGAAGGACTTTGGTAAGGCTAATTATATTCTAAGGATTAAACTTTTACGCTATACTGACAAAATAGTGGCCAAGTACATCTTTCTAAAGAGCAATTGCAAAAAACTCTTGAGGAGAAAGAAGTCATGAGTAAGAAACCTTATGATTCAACAGTAGGTAGTCTCATGTAATCCATGCTAGATAAGATATCTATTATGCAGTGGGAGTAGTGAGTTGTTTCAAATCAAATCCCAGAGTGGAACACTGGGTTGCAGTAAAACATATGCTTAAGTATCTTAAGAGAATGAGGGATTATATGCTTGTGTATTCTAGTAGGAGTTTGAAAACCCTTGGTTATACAGACTCAGATTTCCACGAAGATATTCGCTCTAGAAAATTTGACAGACCTTTATATTAAGGTTACACATCAGCAAGTATTTAAAAAGTATGTAGATAGTATGGGTCTGAAAAGCATCTCAAGCTTACTTTAGAGTGAGTGAGAGTTAATTACATTTGTGCACCAAGAGTAAGACAAATTCTAATTTCATTTTCTGATTTAATAATATGAAGTTTTTTTTAAAAAAAAAAAAAAGGTTTTGCACACTATATTTTACGTATAAGGTTTATATTAGTTATGTAGTATATGATTATATAGAGGAGTCCATAGAAGACATGATCATAGGTTTCCATAATTAATGAATTGTCTTATAATTCTTAAATAAAGTTGGACACTTTATTTAGACTGCAATATTTTATGAAATAATATATCTTGGTTATTATAAAATATTAAAATGAATTATGGTCATTCTGAGAGGATCAAGAAAGATTTAATTGAGGATAAATTTCTGTAAAAGGAATTAAATCTCAGGCAATATTGGAAATGTTATTTTTCTTAATCCTGACTATATTATAAATGGTTAATTAAGTGACTATGGTTCTTTGAGTTATCAATAAGTAAGGTGTATAATGAACGGCTAGTATCTTGATGATTTGGGAATTATGGTCTTTTGATTATCAAGTATTTATGAAATACACAAAATGGAATTTGTATGAAATATCCTCTTGACATATTTCGTTACTCGGATATTGAAATCCCTAGCCAGTGCATTGGATCCATTAGAGAAACTGATAAGTTAAGAGAATAAATAATGAATTGATTAACAGAAATTATTATCAATTAATTATTAATATTTTACAAAGGAAAAATACATTTAATATAAATATTATTGATCTTGGAGTTCAAATCTAGGCTTTTAGTGGAGTAGCACCAGATTATATTAATGTCCCAGGCCTGATCAAAGCAAGTGGAAGAATGTTGGATTTATGCTCTTGGAGCATGTTAATCCATTGATCAGGAGCCTTGATTAATAATGAACCGTAGGATCCTTAAACTAGCTCATTAAATAACAAAGCCCATTTAACTGGTTATTAAAATACAAGAAGGAGCCATTTAACTGGGTTTAAGGTGTTATGAAACCCTAGAAGGATTAAGGTTAGCAGTCTATAGATACACTGCTTATTAGGCTCTAGTCACAATAAAGATTTTACATATTATTTTCTGAGAATCTCAATAGAAAATTAAACATCTTGAGAGAAAAAACAAAAATTGTAAGGGCTTGTTTGGCCATCGGTTTTAAGAACTGTTTTTTGTTTTTGAAAATAGAAAATTGTTCTCAAAACAAAAATATGTCATTTGATGGTTAGTCTTCAAAAACTATTTTCAGAGAACAAATGGAAAAGAAAACAAAAAACAAAAAACAATAAAAAGATATTTTTCATAGTTTTCAAAAAAATTAAAAGTATGTTGGTTCACTGCATCTGATACTTGAGAATTGACAGAGGAGAGTAAGAATGACAATTTGCTTCGTACAATTCGAACCCGCGTACATCGCCCATAAAAGTATGTTGTTGGTTTTTGAAAATTATTTTCAAACATAATTGGCCAAACACTCATTATTTTCATAAAACAATAGAAAACTATTTTTGTTCTATATTTGAAAACAATATTTTGAAATAAAAAATAGAAAACATGGCAAAACAGGTTTTGAGGTTTTAGAGTATTTTCCAGATTAATCTTCTTGTTTTTTTTGTGATCAAGTGTGCCCACACGTAAATCTATCACGCAGAGAATAGTTTGGAAGGTCCTTTGGATTCAAAAAGAAAGTTTCTGTACTATTATAGGTTAGTAATAAATGATGAAAATATATCTATCACATATTATATTCAACTGTGCAATTTCTGACTTCCGCTGTATGATTCCAACAATTTGGTGATAGGGTTAATTTTCTATTTAAAATATTTTTTCGATGACATACTTGCCACACTAGTATTATGCTCTTACACCTTAAAATACATTCAATGAATCTATAGAGCTTAGATTGAGGGTAAATTAGATAGAACCTTTTTGAACTATCCAATATACTTAAAAATAGCAACCTTAAATAACAAATAGACCCATCAACTATTATTATGTATAGCACATTGCCCTTTCTAAACTGATTATCTAAGGATAGTTTTATTCATAGCAAAATTTGTTAGATATATTATAAATTGGACAACTCTATTTACATTACAAAACATGCTAAATGCATTATGTTTTACACACATCTATTCTAAAACTTGTTTTTGCTGGTTACATTATTAATTTATTTCTATTTTACCCTTAATAATTAAAAAAAAAAAACCTATATACTTCAATTCTCCTTAATATCCTTAATGAAATCAAATAATAAAGCAAAAAATTTTTTATCTCCAATTTTCTAGAAACTGCATTTGTAGAGAAGTTAAGCAATCATCTACGCCATGCCCTTCAAGACCTTAGCCCCAGTGTCTTTGCCTTCACCATCTACTTTGTCACCAAGCAGCTCTACATCAAATTCTCTTATTCTTCCTCCTGTATTTCTCACTGATTGATTGAGTGATTGAAAGAAGAATAAGAAGAAACTCAAGCCTTTAATCTTTTAAACTTGTTTTTCTAATTTGTTCTTTTTGTGGGTTTGCTTTAATTTTTGGAAATTATCAGTTACATTATTAGTTGACATTCATTTGTCAAGATTATATCACTTGATTGTATGCTCTTTTATTTTTCAAATTAATCTCAAGTGGCGTAGGATATATAATATGAACGATAATGATGCACATGGTATATATTTATTGTACGTCATACATTCATTAGATTATATAACTTGGACATATTATTTTTTAGGATAAATATCTAGTATGTATGATTTGGACAATAACTATGTTCATGGTATACATTTATTGAATGTCACACATTTGTCCATATTATATAATTCGGATGTAATTAGTTTTTTGAACTAATCTTTAATGACACAACATATCTAATTTGGACGATAGTGATGAATGTGGTATATGTTTATCAAATGACATCAATTATATTAGATTATATAACCTGGACTACATTTATCTCTAGTGGATACATTTATCGAATGGCATACATTCATCTAGGTTTTGTAAACCGGACATACGTTATTGATTTTTCGAATTAATCTCCAATGGCATGGTATATATAATCTGGATGACAGTGTTGTGAATGGTATACATATATTAGATAAGATATATTCGTCAAGATCATATATCTTGGATGTCTATTAGATCCAAAAAATTCAAATAATGAAGAATGTAATGGAATGGTTTACTAGATAGAATCTCATGAAAAAAATGTGAAGAATGAAGAAAGGTAGAATATTATCAAATTGGGAGAATCGATTTTCAAAAAAATAGGAAAAAAAAAAAAACCTTAAGTACTTATATTCTAAGGATTGAAATTGATGATTGTGATTCTTTCTCTTCTATTTAGCTTATATTCTAAGGATTGAAAGTGATAATTGTGATTCTTTATCTTCTATTTAGTAACCTTCATCATGAAGCTTTATTGTTAAAGTTTATGGTTTTCTTTTTTTCCATTAAATCATCAATATGATTACGGTTTATGTTTTTTATAAATTGTAAAAGAGATGAGTGAAAAGGATGATGTATGTAATGTACCTAATTATTATTTTTTTATTACTCAAGACTATTTATGGCATTTTATTCATATGTATTGTAGAAATATCAAAAAATCATTAAAATTATCGTGTACCTAGCATGTTTTATAGTATGGATAGAATTGCCCTTACAAATTTAATAACTTTTTTATTATTCCAACAATAACAATTGATAAAATATAAAAAATATTGGCAAATCATTCTTTGTAATCCTAAAATATAAGTATTTAATTGTTTTGTTTGCTTCGCAAGAGTTTTTTTCAAAATCGATTTTTATCTGCTTGTGTTCTTCATATGTTTGTTTTGTTCTAGGGGTGGCAATTCATATTGACGGATCCTATTCTGATTAGCTTATTTATTAATTGTGTCGAAATTGCTTAACTCAAACACGACCTATTTATTAATCGTATCAAAAACTCTTAAGTCGAACACGATCTATTTAATAAACAGGTAATCTAATACAACCATTTAATCTGTTTATTAAATAGGTTAATTTGGATCAATACGACTAGTTTATATGAAATTTGATTCGTTTACATAGAATTGATCCAATTAAGTAAAATAACTTGTTTGAATTAATTATTTTAAATAAAATAAAAATAATTTAGTCATTAATTAATCCTAAATTAAAACATACACATAAAACCATATAATTAGTTTTACAAATTTACACTAATATAATATATGTTATCATAATATGACAATCTCATTTAATAGTTAACTATATATATACATATAAACCTAATAATACTTCTCTAAAAGTAATATAAAAAAATCTTTATTATTTATCATATTTTTAATTTTCTACTTCTCCAAAAGTCTTCGGCATATTAATTTTATTTTTATTTTTTGGTGTTCATAAATCCATAAATGTATTAAACATATTACATTTAAGTAAATAATATTATTTTAATAATTTATTTCTTTATTTTTTTAATTTATAAAAAATTAATAATACAACTTTAAAAATGTTTGTAATTTAGTTAAGCAAGTCAATTTCTGGTTAAGCATGTCATCTTGAAAATGACATATTTAATAATCATATTAAATAGGTTGATTCGAAACTATTTATAATATATCCAATCTTGCTAACTTTATGTCTTTTTTAGTTGTGTTATCGTGTCACAACTCAAATTGCCACCTCTATATTGTTCTATTTGTTTTTGTGCAATGTATATATATATATATATATATATATATGTATGTGTGTGTACATAAATATATATATATGTGTGTGTGTGTGTGTGTGTGTGTGTGTGTTTGATATATGTATATGAATGTGATTTGCTATCCAATATCTGCAACACGAAATGTCGTAACATTACTAATGTCTAATATCAATATTGATATTTATACTTTGATAAGTCTAGTTATATAAAGTGAAAGAGTGTATGTATGCTATACGGAAAACATATGTCGGATGGACTAATATTGTCCAAGTTACGTATATCACAACACTTTTAATAATTGATGAAAACATAACTCAAGATTGTATAAAATAGATGAATGTATGCTATCAAGTAAATCTATATTTTACAAACTATTATCCCTAAAGTTATGTATACCGTATTACTAAAGACTAATTAAAATATAAGTTTGGGTTGTATCAGCTGAATGAATGTACATTATCCGGTAAACATATACTTAGTAGCCCATTATTGTCTAGGCTATGTATATCACAATCAATATTTGTTTCTTCAAACCCTAGACCCAAATCAATGAACTCACCCAACATTGAGAGAACCCAAACAAACAAATTGGTTTGTCGGATAACATTTACACCTTTTTGTTTTTGATTTGTGTTTGTTTCTTCGAAACATACGAAACCAATGAACTTAATAAGCAATGAATGTATTCAAAAGAAGCAAATCAATTTGTAGAAGAACATTTACAGTTTTTTGTTTTCAATCTATATTAGTTTCTTCAAACTCTAAATCCAAATGAAGAATAAGGATAAGTGTTTGTACATATCAAATTCCTTAGGAGTTTTTGGGAAGTTCCCTTGTAATGTCTTCAGGTTCGTTTTAAATTATTAAAGGTAAAATAGACATAACTTATTAATATAGATAACAAAAATAAATTTTAATGTGGGTTCATATAGAATCTAGTAATGCCTAAGAAGTTTTATAATATGAATATATTCAATGATAAAAATTATTTTAATTTGACCAAAAAAAAAAATCCTTTTACATATCCATTATATATTTTTCAAAATAGTTTAATCCAAACTTTTTTTATTATCTAAATATTAAAATGATATTTTCTTTAAAAATATTAAAAATAATATTAGCATCAATAAAATGAATTCGTTCATTATTGGCGTTTAAGTAGTTTTAAATTTTAAAATTTCTATAAATTTTTAATAAGGGTAATTTTGTATTGATATATAATTTTTCTTTGAATTATAAGTTTTTAATAATGGTTGGGTTCTATTCACATTACAAAATTTTGATAGCTACTTTACACTTTTAAAACTTCTAATGTTGCAAATATGTCCTTAAAAAAATTTCTAAAAATGGAAACAATGGAGTTTAAAAATTCAGAGGAAAAAAATCGACAAAAATAATTGATAAATCGTTTCTTTCAATTTTAAAATTATAAGTATTTAGCTTTTTTATTATTGATTTACTTTCTTTGTATTTTTTTAATCTAATTTTTTTAATTTTTATCTAATTTTTATTTTGTCTATTCTTTCAACCAATTATTTTGGTCATATATACTTTGAAGTTGTTTGATGTATATCCCTCAAATGATTTGATCATGTTCGGATTCTTTATATCAAACAAAATAATTATTTGAATAATTTATAAAGTCATCCGATATATATAGCTTGGGTGACTTAAACATGTTCGGATTATGTATATCAAATTACTTCAGTCATATCCAGATGAAAACACAAAAATACATGAAGATGTCTGATATATAACCAAGACAAATTATATTCATTAGAGTTATATATACTGAATTATACATTCATATCCAAATTATGTAATCCGCATCAAATGAAGCCGTCTGGTATGCATAACCAGATAAATTGTATCTGCATTGGATTACATATTATGCAGTTATATCTAGGTTATGTAATTAGAATGGAAACACATCTGTCTAGGTTATATATACCAGACTAAAATAAGAAAAGGAAAAAAAATTAAAAGTTAAAAGAAAGAAAGAAAAGAAAAGAAAGAAATACATTTTGTAGATGAACTAATCCGAAAGAGATTGTTGAAGATGACGAGCACAATACTTAGTTAAATAGCTTTCTCTCTTTTTAATTTATTGTTGTTTTTGTAGAAAAATGGAAAAAGAAGGAAAAAAAAAAAGGTAGAAAAAGCAAGGGAATTGATTGGTGATGAACAAAGAAATAAGATGATGAATAAATATGATTGTAACTTCAGATGCTCTTAGCTATTGTGCACAAGAAGAAATATTAATAGGAATTGTTGAAGATGAATGATTTGGGGATTTGGAAATTAAAGATGTAGTGTACTATATGGATTAATTTAAAAGGAAATTAGGGATAATAAAATGTGGTGTATGTTTAATTATATTTAAGGGGATATTAAATATAAATGATTGGTGTCAATAGTAAATAGTAAATAGTAAATAGTAAAAATAAAAATAAAAATTAGTGTATATAGAATGTAGTATAAGTATCAAAATTTGTAGTGTGAATAGAATTACCATTTAATACTATGAAAGTTTATTTAATATTAGGAGTTACCTGGAAGTGTTAAATAGTTTAAGTTTTTGTGTAATTTACTATTATTACGTAGATCATAGGCTCCACTTTTGTTTGATACCTAATGGAGTTTTGAAATTGGAAAGTAAAATCACAGTTTTATCTTGAAAATGATTTTGAATTCCACTTTCCACATCTTCAATATCTAATTATTTTTTAATAATTAAGAAGGGAAATTTTAACTAATCAAATAAATTTAAGACAATCACCAATGTTATTGCCATGTGGGCTGTCTAGAGGAACAAATAAAGGTTACATTCAGCTACTACTTTTGAACAATGTGTCATAAATTGTAGAAAAGCATGACTAGAATACTGAAAGAGTTTATGGAAAGGGAAAGACAAAAATGGACCATCATAAGGTGCAAGTGGGACATTATAGGCTTGGCTGTTGGCTACATGTAGCGATGCATGTCCATGTGGTCCATTAGAGCGACTATAATTTAAGGTGTATATAAATCCAACTACATTTGATGGAACTTAAAGCTTCTCATTGATCATGAACTATACACTATAAAATACTTCTAACATAAATTTAGATTTTTTTTTTTTTTTTTTAAGTTATCCTATGTTGGTCATACACCACTTTTATCCTTTGTTTTATTTGCTAATTATCTACTCTCATTAAAGTCTTTTTATTTTTGATTTTTTTTAAAAGTTTTTATGGCTGAAAAGTTTTTCTTTCTTGTTGGTCGTACGTTTTCTTTCTTTCTTATTGGTCGTCGTTGGTCATATGCTTTCAATTGTCAGTCATCCTGTCTCTTATTTACAGGATCCACCTGATATTTATTATTACATTTCTTAACAAATTAATTTTTGGTCATCATTATTTGTCAAGAGACTGACCGACTCTCCAATAAAAAAGCAAAAGATATATATAAATATTCAATTTTAACGTTGTGGTTTCCTATTTTATTTTATGATGCTGTAGCATAGATATTCAATGAGAGTAAAAATTGAAATACAAAAAAAAATTTTTTTTTTAAAATCTAATAATATTTAATACAATATATAGCAATTTAATTTAATTGATTATCACTAAAAATTTATTTTTCTTATCAGATTTTTAATATTAAAATATAAAAATAAAAATAAATGGTATAAATTAATATTACTATATATTATTTATTGATTCTATTTTTAAATAGCCGACTGTAACGATGAGTTAGATAGCATACTAAATCATATTTAATACAGAAAAATCTCTATGAATGAATGTCTTTGAGATTATAAAAAAATTATTCATTTAAAAGGGTTACTATTTATGAATTAATGAATAATTTATTTATTTATCGATGCATGAATAATTATTAATTTTAAAAAAAATTATACTATTTTTGAAAAACAATTTATAAACTATATAATATATTAATAAGGGAAAGATCAATAGGCTCAATCAAATCTACAATTGGGGATTGATCACCACTTAATTAACAAATAAAAAAAAAAGAATCAATAAAGTATCGGTTGATCAATTCTTATTTCAAATCTTTTTTTTTTCTTGTACATCTTGATAAAAAAGCTAGAAAATTTTAAATTCATATTTTAAAATAAAGCTAAATTGAGAAAAACGAAAGAAGCTATTAAGTAAAATTGTCTCATTATGTATGGTAAATATTTTGTCTCATTATATATGATAATGTTTATTTATATTATTATTTTTCTTACAAGTTTAATTAAGTATTAATTTATATATTTGATGGTCCTAAAGGATCTTTTAAAAAATTATTATCTTATGTATATAGTGAATTTATTCATTTAGCATACCATTACAAGTTTGGATTAAATAATTTTATTTATTTAGTGAGATTATTCATTTATTGAAGTTTTACTCTATATACATACATATATATATATATATATATATATATATATAGAGGGAGCATTTCCAATATAAAATTTTTTAATAAAGGTATTTGGCAAATAATCACAGCCTTTAATTAATTTAATTTAAGGATCATATTTACTTTTTTAAAAACATTAAATATTTTATAGCCAGATTCAAATGTTATTTATTATTTACTTAAATTATTTAATATTGTTATGCTTTTTCTATCTCTGATTTGATGTTTTTGGCATAATAAATTATATATTTTTTCTTCTAAAACAAGAGTTTAGTGTGTGTATATATATATATATATATATAAGAAGTGTTTCTTTTATTGATTTTGTAAAGGATTCTTTAACTTCATTATTTACTGTCTATTTATTAGAGCTTTTTTTAGGTTAAAAGTTCTTTTTGAAGGTAAAAAAATTTTTTGTTAAAAGGTAAGGATGTTTAGCAAAAATCAACAAATATTTGCTGACTAAAAAAAACAGTTTAAGCTATTTTTAGAAAAGTCTAAATTTTATGTTTTTTTGAAAAAAATTATTATTTTTAGTTTATATAGAAACTAAATAAGCATTTAATGCAGCATTTTTAGTTTATATAAAAACTCATTAAGTATTTAATACAGTTTTTTTTTTATTTTTTATTTACAACTAAATATTTATTAATTTTTTAATAAAAACTATTTTTTAAAAAAATTTATTATATAAAATTCTATAAATTAAAATTTTATTTTCATTCGGCATACTATTTTCATCAGCTATACTAAACAGACTTTTAATTATTTAAATAATATATAGTAAAGAGGTTTTGAGAATACAAAGACTTATTTCAAATAATAATAATAATAGAGATAAAAAGGGAAAAAAAAAAAGAAGAATTGCGGATTAAGGAGAGAGGGGTGATTGAGATTAAGGAAAGAAAAAGATTATTTTGAAAGCAACCAATAATTTAAATTGGAAAAAAAAATGTTGAATATGGATATAAAATATTTAAAAATTTTAAAAAGATAACTATGAACCTTTAAACCAAATTAATAAAAAATTTTAAATTATTTGTCAAATGTCATTGTTAAAAAACTTTATATGAGAAATATATATATACCAATATACTAAAAAAAGCAGAAGGTGCTTGGCAATGGGGCAGGTCATCGTTGAGGTTACATCTCTCATACCTTGCCCCGCCCCTCTCCCCCTTAAAAATACTTCCATACCCATTTCTTATCTTTATTTTTATTTTTTATTTTTTATTTTTATTTTTTAAACGAGGGTAGGATGGGATCCTTTGACTATGTTTTCCCATTATCAAAATAATAATAATAAAAAATATAAATATTTTATAAAATAATATTATATATTTATAAAATTTATTTACAAGTATTAATATAATTATATTTAAGAATTTTTTTTTTTGGCTGAAATATATTTAAGATTAATATAATTATATTTAAGTATAAAAGGTATATCCACCCCATTCTCCGTTTAATTGGTATTTTCCACTCTATATATGAGAAAGTCCTGTGAAGATCGAGAAGCGGAGCAAATTACGATGCACCCTCAACGAAAGGGTACGGCCCGTTTGTAGGATGAAAATTTTGGGCATTTAACACCCCTTATTGAAACGGTGCGTTATCTCTCACTCCTTCCCTCCTGCCCGGCTTGATTTCAACCTCCTCTGCTCTGTCTACAATTGGGATTTAATAAGCTTCTTTTTGGTTCCATTGCTCTATTTCTCAGTTGTGGTTCCTAATAAACCTAATTTCTATTGAATCCATGTGAAATAAAATTAAAAAAAAAAAAATGTTTTGCTTTAGGAGCCCTGTCTCTTGGTTTAGATCAGATTTGTGCTTTTAATGCCATGTCTTTGGTGTGACTACTATGGAAGAGTCCAGTGGGATAGCTGTCAAAATAACATGTATAATCTAAACAAGTAAAATTAAGGAAACCACAAAAAACATAAAAAAAAATAATAATAATAATAAAAATAACCATTACATTTTATAATTCAATATTACATCAGATTTCATGATGATCTGTTATCTTCTATTAAAACGAGGTTTTGAAAGTCGGTTAGACTCTATTTTGGTTTTCAAGTTTGGGAACTTGTGTTTCGACCGCGTATTCAAAGCAGGAGAAAGTTTTGGAATTTCAAGGCAATTTGTCCCCTAATCAGGTTGTTTGAGAAGGAGAGGAGTGAAGAAAAATGCACCGTTTCAACCAAAATTTTCATGCTACCAACGGCCGTTTCTTTTTGGTTGAGGGTGCTCATAAATTTTAAGTACCTCTCGCTTTTCTTAGCGTAACTGTGTATGTGCATGTCTACACATGAAAAATATCATTTGTCATCACCAATGAATAAGTGAATTGCTTATGCTTTACTAGCTTTGCTTGCTTGGTTGAGTTTATAATTGAACGAAAGTTTATTTGTTTTCATAATGATTTAAGCGTCAATATAGAGGAGATATGATATGTTACGGTAAGAACGGTTTGTATATGGACCTTGAATATTGATAAAAGTTTTTGAAAAAACCATCATCAATACTTTTTTTGTATATGAGTATTGATAATGGTTTGGAGAATATTAATAATGGTTTTTTCAAAAACCGTAGTTAATATCCATAATCCGTATATGAATCGTTCGCACAATAATTTTATTTTAGAATACATATATATCAGAAAAAGAATAGTCATTACAAAGCCAGTAAATTCTTTTAACATGTAATGTTGAAATGAGAATACTTCTGATTAAATTAAATCTTCCCATGCTATGCCCTCCTTTTGACTAGCATAAACCATATAAAAAAGGCCTTACTGCAACATCTACTGCAAGATTAGGGGACATGTAAATTGCAATTTAATTAGTTACAATTAAATCATTTTAAAGTTTCAATATAAAATATGATATAATTAAACACTTTAATTAAATTGACTATATAAATTAGTAATTATCATTTATAACAACATTGTATATAAAAAAAAACGAAGAAAATATATATATATATATTCCCCCCCCCCCCCCCCCCCCCTCTCTTTTGAATGAGTTTCTTTTTCAATTTGAATCTTTCAATGACAAATATCAATAGTTTTAGCATAAATTTATATGTGCATGGCATTTAATGGGATATGCAGGGGGATAATATAGGTAACAGAGTAAAAAGTGAAGACTACACCATATACATTACAGATAAAATAATCTAAATTTAACTTTCGTATACAAAAAAAATATTGATGTCCAAACAAATAGAAAACATTTATTTATATAATATATAATGCACACAAAAAGAGGGGGTTTTCTCTTTTCTAGTCCATTGCTTTTTTTCCCCACTATGAATGGGCACAAAAATCATTCCGTTTATAGGAAAAAAAAAATGAAATAATAACTTTATGGACATGAGATACAGAGAGGGACCCATTGGGCATTGTCATGTTCACGTCAATCAATATTCTACCTGGATTTCATATTCAAAGTGATGAGTTGTGTGGACCTAAAAATAATTACAAACAAAAATCGATCTCTTTTTTTTATTATTATTTTTTAATTTTTTTATACATATATATATATATATATATTAAAATCGATCTTTCTTTACTTGCACGAGTCATTTTGATAATAATGGAATCAGAAAATTGTCCATCTCCAATGTTGCTGTCAATCTATTTTTCTTGATTGATGATCTATTCTATTTACTACTATTTACTGCTATTCCAACTATCCCAATGCCAAGATGGAAACAAAATATTTACTGGCATGCAATTATTGTAAACGTTTGAATTCAAAGAAAAAGTTGGGATCAAAGTTTGTGGGAGTGGGACATATATATATATATATATATGAGTCTTTTTTTCTGTCCCTTCCATAGGTTGGTGGTGGTGTACCGGATTCAGCATAGCATTTATGGTGAACATTGCCTTTTCCAAGACCTAAAAGTTAAATTGATCATAATATTAATTGATGACGCAAGGAAATGCATCCCATTGCATGCATGTCGTTTCGCATACTTTTTATATATATGGTTGTGTTATATATATAGATATGTATCAGTGTTACATGTATAGCTTTTTGTGTCTTCTTCCTCTTCTTTTATTTTTTATTTTTTCTTATTTCCAGTCTCTTGGCTAACTTGAAATGGAGAGAGGTTTTCTGGGTTTGAAGTGGGAAGAGTCTTGTGTGACTGCTAGAAAGAAATTTAAGCATACAATCATTCATTCTTCAGGTATATATACATGCATAACTTATATATATATATATACATATATGTATAAACAAGTTTCTGCTATTGGGTAGCTTATGTTGCCTGTTTAATGGTTTTTTCCAGATATTAGTCATGTGAGAATATATAGAAAATCTCTCTCCCTATTAGTCATGGTTTTTTCCAGATCTTGTTTGTTTAATGGTTTTTTCCAGCTTATGTTGCCTGTTTAATGGTTTTTTCCTGTTTAATGGATAAGTTGGACGCGCACAGATGACAGTAGTTAGAATATACAATTTTTTTTCTCGGGGAATAATATGTTGTACATTTGTTTGGATACTCTGCTTTATTTGGAACTGTGTTTATTTCTATATATTACCAAAAATTAATGGAAATTTTATGTTTTTGATACAATTAAAGTTTATCTAACATCATTTTGTTAGGAATTTATGATTTACAACATCTGTTTTGCAAGTGTATGAGGCTGAAAATTACCTAGTGATTGAATCATTTAAGCATTCATGGATATGGAAAAATGAGGTTCAAATTTCAAATTTTTCTGAGTGAGTGTTGGAAAGTTAGCCTATAGTAATTTAGTAATTTAATTTGGATGAGTTATTTATAACAATATCACCAAATTATTAAAAGTAATATTCTAAACTTTTCAAGAACACATGGAGTAGGTGGTGGAGTGCAATGTTCATCAAGTGCAAACAGATTCTCTTCTCTTTCTCATCACCAGAAAACAGACCAGCTTCAAAGGCAAACAACTGAGAATTTCTACTCATCTTCTCCAACATATTTTCCTGTTTCCTATAATTCTATCGATTATACCATCAAAACCACTCCTAATTTAGCACAGGTTGGATTAGCTGTAAATGAGAATGGTTGGTTTTGTTTTGTTTTTGTTTTTTTTGTTTTTTCTAATTTAACCTTATTCTTGTATGGTTACAGAGTAACTACTACAACAGGGAAATGAAAGATCCTGCCCCAGACAACTCAGTATTATTGAGTAGAAATAAACGTATTCCATTCCCCACTAGTGTTGCTACCTCCACTGAGAATACAGGGAGTGGTAGTGGTAAAACTGCTCCAACTAACCCATATTTTGGAGGGATGTCGAATATGGAAAGATTACCATCTAATTTCTCTCATCAAATGGGTCATGCTGTTGTCAATCAGGGAACAAATTCCAATACTGCAACTGATGTAAGGTATTTATCTATCTATCTGTGTTTATTCATTTATATATATATATATATATATAGATTATTCAATCTAAAATAAGATGGATTTTATATTATTAAGTTACAATTTTTTTATTTTATTTTTTATGATTATTGAATTTTTCTAATGAATCAATATTATTTTTTTAAATAGGAATTTAATAATCATATAAGATAAATCTTAGATAATAAAATAAAATAAATTTGATTTAAATCTGATTGTATATTTATATATATAAATAATAATAAAATAAAATAAAGATATATATCTAAAATTAGTCTCTCATCATGTTGATTTGATATTTTAAACTTTCACTGCAGCCTTTAGATTTGCTTAATTAGGCTAGAACTCATCGTTTACAAAAGCAAAAATATAAAAGATTATTATGGTAATCCTTACTATAAAACATAAAACTATGACGTTGGCTTGAGAGAAGACTAATATATATAGTTATTAAACTCCTAAATTTCTAATTGATGAAATAAAGTAGTCGCTAATTATAAGCTAACTATCCATGTAATATTTATTGTTGATTATTTCGTAGAAACAAAGCCAAAGCATATGACGTACCTGCTCAAAAGTTGACCATTTTTTATGGAGATAATGTCTATGTTTATGATGACATTTCTCCTCAGCAGGTGATGATCAATTAAATTTCTCCTAAATTAAGAGTTCCATCTAGCTCTAACTCATTCAAAATTCTTCTAATTAAAAGTAATTATTAATTGTTTTTTTTTTTTTTTTTTGAAATGCTGTATAAATAGGCTGAAGTGATAATGTCTATGGCTAAATTTGGTTCGATGCCCTCAGTGGGAGAAATGGCCAGAAGCGACAGCCAAGCAGAAGCAAAGCCTCTTAAAACTAATTCAAATTCCGTACAATATTCTACTTTTATAACTTATTTGGAAGCAAGTGAACAAAGGAAATTGACTTTGCCTTATAATATATAGTTCACCAATATTGAAAACCTATGTAATATCTATTCAAATATGATTACATATTGTGACATTTTAATGAGTGACTAGTTTGTGCCGCAGGCTGCAGCGCCTGTTCCTCAAGTTCTAAACCGTGTTGCACAAAGACCAACCAGCGACAAGCTTGGCTAGAAACAACCAGCGACATAATTCACCTAATCATATTTATCAATTGTAATATGTAGAATTTGATCAGAAATTTGATATGTTTTGTTTCGTTTTCTATGTAGAATCACTGTTTTCGCCAAATTCACAGCTTAATGATGTATTATCATTAGAGACACAGGAGATGTATAATATAAAAGTATAGAATGATAATCTGGCCAACCTGAAAATTGCCAAAATAATTGGCAACTTGCAGAATGCAGGAGAGACTTTACCACGAGAAAGGAAATCTAACAACAGAAAATGCAACAAAAACTTGCCCTCAACAATCAAAACCCAATACAGAAAACTCATTTGGGATCTAACCTGAACAGAACATGTGCAACAATCTCCATAGGAATGGTTTGTTTTGATTTGCTTCTCAGCTTACAATCATGATTTCCAAGAACCTTAAACAAACACAATTTAAAGTCTTAACTCATTGACAATCATTGAGCTGTTTTAGAGTGTTTGATAAGCCAATCAATTACAACATCTATATTTACTGAATCCTTGCATGAGATCATATAGCAGCAAACCTCTCTGTCTGTGATTGAATCGAGGCCTCTGAAACCACCCATCACAAAAATATCAAGATTTAGATGAATAGAATCATTAAGAAAGGCCCGATTTTTAGCAAATATCTTACTGATTTTGCAAATTAGGTAAGGTTTATTGAACTCACAGCTGATCAACCAAAGATTGCTTCGAAAGAGCTTCTGACTTATCAATTTTGTTCCCAAGAACAAGTAGGGGAATTCCAGCCAGGGAAGGTTTTGTTAAGAGATCATGTAGCTCGCTTCGAGATATTGGAACACTGTCTCTATCAGCAGCATCGACAACATACCTATCATAGCGTACATCCAAAAAGAAGACTTAAAAATGATACAAATTCAGACACAAGAAGACTTAAAAATGATACAAATTCAAGACACCAGAACTATTAGCTAAGGGAGACAACAGCCACTAAGAGCTAAAACTGCAGCACATATAAAGACATAAAAAGGTGGAAAAACAGATGCCTGCAGAGGCACATTACAGCAAGGAAACGACAATGAATCACAATTCATTAGCAGATAAGAGTTGGGAAAAATCAAAAGGGAAAACATAAACAAAAAACATAAGAGTAAGAAAGAAAGAAGAGTAACAAATATCCTAAGAACTACAGATGTTTGTATTTCAAGAAAGAGTTGTGGATTAATTTATATTCTAACTCTTCTATTATAAATCTAACAATCACCCAATTCAATGAGGTGTACTTTGAGTAAAAAACACAAAGTAGACATCTTTTAATGTGCAAAATAATTGATCATGGAGTTTTTGATTTGGAAAATAAGAATATTGCTGATACAGGTAAATCCAATTTAAAGGCAGAGTAACTTTGCATGTGGGCAAACATTCATTCATTTCTTTAGAAGCCAGTAGCATTGGCATATAGAAAGTTAAAAACGATTGCAACAAAGGAAAACTTAAAACAGAGTGAAAACTTACACAATTGCAGAGACACCACGACAGTAACGTTCCCACATTGATCGGAACCTCCTTTGCCCTCCTAGGTCCCAAAGTTTAATTGTCACATTTCCCTTTGTAACTTTACGCATGTTGAATCCGACCTGGTTATTCAGCATTTATTAGTTCTGTATAACCTTTTCATCACAGAAAGCTTAATCTAGGATTTCCAAGGTAAAAGATACGTACAGTTGGAATCATGTCCTCACTGTAGCCCCCTGTCTGTAAAACATAAAGGGATCAATACAAGGAGATAGCCACTACATATACCAGAAAGGATTTGCAGAGGGTTTTTTGGTTCACTCACAGCAATGGAATTTAGAAGAGACGTCTTCCCTGCATTCTGAAGCCCTACTAGAGACAATTCCATTTCCTGTTTAAAGAATAGGCTGGCATCCAGAAGTATTGTGAGAAGAAACAAAAAAAAAGGTAGCATATTGATCATCTAATAGAATAGAAAAGAAAATTTACTTCTCTAGGTTAGTTGCTAAGTATCAAAGATATGGAAATTAGTATATCACAGCCCATAGCTACTCAAACCAATTAATTGTTGATTGACAATCAAGGAACTACAATATCAAACATGTAATTTCATTACTATAACATATAATTGTTATAATTTTCTTTCAAAAATTTGCACAAGAAAACAATAAATTATATAGTATTTCGAGAATCAAAAATACAGGAATTCAATATAGAAATGGTAGAAACTTTTTTGATATTGTTTTGAAAGTCCAAAAAAAGAAAAATAATACTAATAACAACGCAAGGATCTGACTGACCTTTTATATCTGTTTTCTTGGTAGTATTATATTATTCTTTTAAATAGCAACCATATGTTCAGTTTTGAGCTGTTTTAATTTGTCTATTTTCTTAGCTTGGTATGCACCTGCACTTCCTAACATTTCAAGCTTTTCAATTTATGGTAACTAATGGAGTAGGGGAAAAAAAAAAAACCATCAAAATTTTGGAGGATTTATATAATAATAGTATATAGGCATACATTGTATGGATCTCGCTTTGCAGAGACTGGGCACTTGATATGTTGCTGGTGAAAGAGATAAACGAAACAAAGTTTGCTTAAGATTACAGTGGATATTCAAGACATAGCTAAATTTGTTGACATACAGGCAAAACGGTGGAATCGTTTATTGGCATTCAAGAGCTTCGAACCAGAGAAGAGCTTCTCTGACCAATGGCCAGACGTACGGTTAAAGAACAGCAAGAAGAAGGGGTTTAGAGATTTTGAGAAGCGCGGATCTATGTGACCCATTAAATTACGAGGAAGTTATTCAGAAGCTAAATGCATTCTGCTCAGGACAGGGGAGGGAAAAAGAAGAAACACCAATTGAGCACAAGGGCACACTCACCATTGAAATTCAACAGCAGTGGAAGAATTCAAGGCACCACCGATGCCCAAAGATCAGACAAAAGCTATACATGGATCTCATACTATAAACGGGGTGAGCATAAGATGCTGAAGAAATGTGTCTGACAAACTTTAGCCAATGGGAGTCTTTATATTGTATATTAAACTTATCTAAAGGCTTAAAATAAAGAGTTTGGAAACTTTTTGTGCCTTGAAAGCCAGATTAGAGCAATACATATGTACATAAGATAAAAATATGCAAATTTTTTTCAAAAATTTCTAGCCAGTCCATAATTTAAAGTGCTAAATACCATGGTAGTTTTGCACAAAAAATTATAAGTTTTAATGGAACACAAAACATATATTACCGTAGCAAGTAAAAGGAAAAAACAGTGAGAAAAATTTAATATGTAAACTTGGAATATCAATTTTGGTAAAACTTGGTTTCTTATCGGATTGTAATGCAATGTCCTCAACTGCTAACTCAAAGATACAAATGACAATCACAAAATCAACAATATGTTAACCAATGCCCTACCCACACTTCCACAACCAACAAAAGCACCTGGATCTAGTACCAGATCTATAAAAGCAACTCAGATATGAATCACAACCCAAAGGCCAACAACATAGTTTCATCAATAACCCGCCCCACTGTGACCACCAACAAAAGCAGGTGAAAGAGACAAAATATGTAGAAACAGAGCTACCTACATCCTCTAAGGAATTAGAAAGAACCGGCAATTCAAACAATAGCAACTTACGTACTGATACACACAAATATACACATCATTTAGAAAAAGAAACAATAAACAAAAAAGGAAGAAGAAAACAACAGCCATTAAAATTAGGCTAAATTATAAAGTATCCTTCTATCCTAGTTGAAGCGTAGAAAGAGATATCTCATCAAAATCTTTAGAAGTTCTCGCCCATAGAGAAGTCAAAATTCAATCCTAACTTTACATCTTGGTTTGTATGTTAAGGCCCAAGTCTGAGTAGGTGCAAAAGAGTGGCAGAAGATGACAACCTGGTGGACTAACTAACTCATAGGAATATGCTACTACTCTCCAAACAATATATCCACACCACATACACTGTGAACATGTGAATAATACAAGGCAACCAAGAATGGGGTTATCATGCTATAACAGACAAAGGGGGAAATGGGTTTGACAAACTATTCCATCTCAAACAATGTAAAGCATAAAATTTTCAGTTTGTGGAAAGCTACGGAACTCACCCTATTCCATTTTTCATCTGATTTCATTAGTGGTTTTATTATGTTTTCGTTATTGGAGGGTATATGATTTAATTAGAAAACAACAAGCAAGAATTTAATAAACTTTGTGAACTTCAAATTATTTCTAACACACAAAAAAGTTGAATACGCAGTCTGTTAACTATAATAAAGCAATAAAAGCCACACCATCACCTTCATTATATTTTTCTAGCTTAGAAATATATATTTCCCTTTCATGATTGAAATTAATTGTTTCCTGATCAATTTGTTATCAAAATTTAAAATTTATAATAACCCATTAACGTTTATCACAATTTTTCCTCGGTAGCCAACATCAACAACATTCCAAGTGAAAATCAAAGCAAACCCAGAATCAAAATAAGCCAATATATATATTTTTAAAAAATACGAAAAAGACGAGAAGAGTTACCTCCGGAGCCAATTAAGTAAGGAATCCCATAAACCCATTACGACGCAAAAAAGGTGGGTTGGTCGTTCTGGTAATGAAAAGCTCCGTCCGAGGGAAAAGAAAAAGTGCGAAAATGAGAGAAGGGGGAAACTACAGCAAGGAAACTTCGCCGACTAAAAGGAATCTTTTATTTTTATTTTTGTTGTGATTTACAGTCTGTCCGTTTTCTGCTAGCTATTTGCAACAAGTGAAAGTCCAAACAAAATTTCATGATGTTTTCATTCCAGGTGTGCTATCCATCATCACAAGGATTTAGATTTTCTATCCCAGCAGTCATCTCATTCAATTCGGTAGGTTTGTTAATTTCTGATTTTTACTTTATTTTCATATTGTCTTGTTTTATTGGATGATCTTTGTTGTTTCTTTTGTCACATTTTGTGTAAACGTTTAGCTTATTTGATTAATGATACACATATTTAAGACATTTAATATTTTGTTGGTTTTTTATTTTTTAACAATTTATCTAAATTATAAACTGTTTTTTTTTTTTTTCTTCGATTCGAACCTGTATTTTTATATATACAAATAAAAACATTTAAGAATTAACCTTTTTCATCATATTAATTTTTTATTAATAATAATAATAATAATAAGATTTTTATTTGTTATAGAGTATTATAGTTTTTCATTAATTATTATTATTTTTTTAAAATAATACTGGAGATGAACATCTAAATATGTTTTTTTTTTTTTCAAAAAAAAAAAAAAAAAACTATGACATTTTTTAAATAGAGTATTATGGTTGAGTGATGTTTTAAATGAAAGATTTGTAGGCATGCATTGGCATGATTAATACATTTATCATAGTTTTGAAGATTGAAAAATTATTACTTAATTTAATTTTTTATTTATTTTGTCTATATTTTATGACATTTGATTTAAATATAATTTAGTTTTTTTTAATTTTAAAAAGTTACAATTATTCAAATAATATTAACGATATTTTTTTTTAATTTTTAATCCTAATTTTCAAATTTTAATGGATTAAATTTTAATTAATACAAATTAAAAAAAATTAAGATATAATATGTGTATAAATATATATATGTATATATATTACTTAACTTACTGCTCCTAAAAAAAAAAAAAAAAAAAAAAAAACTTGCTGCTCCTTAGGAGTTCGAATGGCAATAGTCATTCTAATTAGTGCAAGTTTGGTCATGGTTGTGCACTTCTTTCCAATAAAAATAAAAATAAAATAATTTAGGTTACCTTGATATGCAGAATAGATATATAAATTGAATAACTATTTAATAGGTTTAATTGTTTCTTTATTTGGTATATTTTCAATTCTAGAAAAATTTATTTCATAAGAGTACAGATAACTCAATTTTAAAGAATAATTATTTCTTTTAAAAAAATTTAGAATTTATATTTTTTTATTTGAAGGATAAACATATTTATCATATTAAAATATATTTAAATCAAACTAATTATTCTATACTCTAATTACATAAATAAGTATAAAGTTTAACTTTTAATTAATTTTTATTAAATTTGGCATTTTTAAAGAAAATTATTTATAAATACTAAACATTGAATCTAGTTCAATATAATAACTAAATATTACATTTAAAATATCTTTAATGCTTTTTTTTTGGGCCAAAAAAAAAAAATTACTTCTCAATTTTTTGCCAAACATGATTATAAATGTTTTTTTTTTTAATTTTCTCTCTCTTAGTAGCACTTATTTAAGCTTCAAAAGCATTTCTAAATATGTTCATATTAATTATTAGATTGCTTTAAAAACTGAAATTTAAAAATCTATTTATAATTCACTGGATCTTGACATAATTTACTTCCCCACATATAATTTTAGTATATGACTAAATATATATTAGATTATTAGTTTATTTTAGAATCTCAACTTTTAAAGCGATTGATAGTTAGTTTATTTTTAAATCTCAATTTTCTAAAATAACCCAATTGCTAATAAATGAATTAGGTGGGCGTGATGCGACAAGACCGCTCCTAGAGCCCTTTCCAAACACTTTAGAGGGTTCCATAATTGATATCGAAAGTTCAATGAGACATTTCCTTGAATTGGATATAACCCAATAATATAAATAATATGTTATAAACATGTTTAAAGAAATTTAACAAAATTATCAATAAAAATAATAAAAAAATTATACATGTTAGGTTAATCTATTACAGCAATTTAAATAGTATAAATGAATAAATGTAAAATATCAAAAATACTTAATATGATATATATATATATATATATAAGAATCAACAAAATAATTGTTATTATCATTAAAGTCAAGGGAAAACAACAGTACACCAAGAGCGGAATAATATACAAGCAATGAAGATACTTGGATATAATATACGTAACTTGTTAGTTTAGGCCTAGGGAACAATTTTAAAAAAAATATAAACTATGAAACAAATTCAGTGAGTGAACATGTGAAATATTATGAAAATAAATATTTTTAAAAAATCTTTTCTCTCAAAACTTCAGTTTTACTCTTTAAAGGTTTTTATGTTTTAATAACCAATTTTTACAAAACTTATAATTATTCCCAAAACATTAAAATTTCATAAATTAATAGGAAAGAATTTCAAATCAGATAATATCTATCTTTTCATAAATAAAATAATACTTTTACAATTCATAATCCATAAATATTGATAATCATAAATATATATAAATATATACTGCACTCGTAGTGCAATCAACAATCTTGTGTACTATAATCTGTCGCACAAATATAACTAGCGTTCTAGTGTATTATAGACTACCAAGAGAGGGGTAAACTATCAATAAGCATAGCATATAGAGACTTCTCATCCAATTTTAAGAGTCACATGATCAAGTAAGAAATGGCAAATAAACAAACATAATCATAATCCAACAAATCCATGTTTATGGTACAATATGATGCATAATAATCTGCAATCTAATATCCAACTCGTAACCCAATATATTTATATAATTTATTAAATAATGCACATAATCCTCATATCAAAATATTCTCACATATCCTAACATAAACATATATATATATATATATATATATATATATATATATATGTATATAATTGTATTTTAATATACCATTATATGATAAATCAAATAATTATTTCACAGCATATAATAAAGCGTGTGGCTTAAATAATTTAAGAAATAACAATGATAAGAGAATTTATATGTTATATGTAATCAAACATATAATACCCAAAACCATTTTAGAAAATAAAATTCATTGTTCAAACCAGCTTCTCATCCGGATCACCTTCAATATTAATCCTGATATCTAAAATAATAATAAAATATTTCTCAAACTCCAAAATTTAAACTAAAAATATTGGATACACAGCAATGTCCCAAAATAACATTAGTAACTTAAAATTTTTAACTTCGACAAAAAATATTCCAATTATACTGTAAGCTCTAAATATTCGATATTCAAAATTGGGGTTTCTCATCTAGATGCCAATTTAATGAAATCAAATCTTTCATTGGGTCCCAATAACACTAAATTATACTAATCCAATTTCAATTTTATCCAATTTATTAAATTATGTCCAAACTCATTCTAATTTCATTTGATATTAAACTACCAAACCTAAAAATAGAAAAATTATCACACGGTGACAGAAAGCACATGAGACAAAGAATGCAATGATGTACTCATCTTAGTCCAAAAACATTGTCGGTGGTAGGAAAGCGAGTTGAAAAGTTTTGGCTAAACTTGATTTTGATAGATTTTTCAAATGGTGAAGAATTTCGATGAATGGAGACCAAATTTGAGCTTAGAGGGTCAAAAAATGATGGGTTGATTGGAAAATACCAAAATCTTTGGCAACCCATCGAACCACGGCTTGGCTAGTCCAATCTAGGCGTGTTTGGAGGCAATCTAGTATGAGATTTGGAGGCCTAGTTTACTGGATGATAGGCAAAAACCCCATCTGGCACATGGTGGTCAGAAATTGGTCAAAACTAGCTTAACTCACTTTAGCATGAAAGCGGGTCATGTATACCCATCGAGCCTGTCTTGAGCTTGTTATTGTTTTTTTAGAGATTTTGGGACGTTTTAGATATTTTTCATATTCCTTAACAAAGGTCCATTCCCTTTGGCATATATATAAGGCCTTGCGTTACTAACATAAAAAAATCTATAATAAGTTAGGACCCGAATATATACTGATGCTTAAAAATTTTTCAAAATCAAAACTTTTTAATGGCAGCTCAAAAGTAAGCATGTCACTAGTATATGAACTCGTATCAATGAACTTAATGCAATGATATGAGAGTCAAAGCCAAAATCTATCTCCAAAGAAAAATCAAACTTGGTCCTACTTAAAAGTTCAACTTGATCAAACTTGGTTAAATTGCTGGGTCGTTACATGATGTGAGCCTAATCATTGATATACTGAAATTGTATTTGAAGAAAGTGAACCTTATTGAGGTATGTTGAATCATAAATGCGTTTTGAAATATCGAGTGATCTAATCATGGAGAAGGGAAGTCCTTATTATACATGATGGTTTTTAACATCGAGCATTCTTTTATATGATTTGGTCTTCTCTAATAAAATTTTGGCCTATGTCACTAAATTCATATTAAATTATTATTTTCTTTTTAATTCCTAATTTTTGAAGCACTCAATAAAGGAAACTCTTATGATAAAACTATCAAATTGACCCGGTATGAACTTGATCTCTCTCTCTCTCTCTCTCTCTATATATATATATATATATTTCCAATACATAAACTACATTTATAAAATTTAGGCTATGTTAACTTACAATAGTTCTACTATTGTTTAAATGTTTTTTAGGGGATGAATCGAAATTTGTAAGTAAAAGAGTAAATTTATGCTATTCCTAAAAGGACAAACTATTTTTACAAAGTAAACTTGGTGTTTCACAGTTAAATATTTTAAAGGTCAAACGCTTAGTTATAGTCAATTGATGTAGATATGAAAAAGTGTAATAATGTTTTAGAACTTCATAGAATTTGAATACCCTTATTCTAGGTTCTCTGTTGATTCATAAGTATAGCCATACAAATTTTATTAAAATTCTTGAGCTAATAAAATGGATCTTAGACATAAATTTCATTTCCTTGTAACATAATTCAGATAGCTAGCTAGTTGATGAAGCCCACATAATCTCAAACAAAATGCTTAACTAGTTACAATCAAATTCAGCATTTTAAACTTATAAGAAAATTAGAAAACTCCAAGAGACAATATTATCGATAAAAGAATTGATTTCCTTAATGAACCTACCCTAATGTAAAAACAAAAATTAACTCATTGAAATTGTAACAACCCATACCAAAATACACATGTTTTACAAGTTCGACCAGGTTTGATTAAGTTTGACCAAGTGAACAGTATGTGGGTCCTAGATTGACTTTTTCAATGGTCAATATTTTTAGTTTGATTGAGGTATCATTATGTAGATCTCGTTGATATGAGTTCATAGACTGGTGGCATGCCAAATTCTGAATTACGGACAAAAAGTTATGGTTTTGAGAAGTTTTAAGCATAAGTTTTATATTAGTATCCAAACCAGTCCAAAGTTTTTGTCTGTTAGTGACCTAAGGCTCTATATAAGCCTCGATAGGTGTGTCAAATAGGAGATAAATCCCAAAATACCCATTTTGTCCCCCAAACCCTGAGAAATTCCTCCCTAGACCCATGAGATCGAACTAAGTCATTTTGAACCCATTTACCGTTGAATCAGGTCACGCCGTTTTTGCTCATTCCGGCTAGCCACCATCTACATGCGTTAGCTTAGGAGGAAGGCCACATGATGGCGAGCTCAGTCATGAAATTTCTAGGCAAATAGTGGCCGGACGCGCCTGGATCTGACGGCGAAGCTGGCGGCGGCCGGCGAGGTGGATCATCAGATTTTTGGTTTTTTGGACCATTCTAGGCCAATCCATACACCTATATCACCATTTTTGGACCCTCTAAACTCATTTCCATGCTTCTTTTACCTAGATTCTTCACCGTTTGAAAGATATGACAAAAGAAAGCTCAACCGAAGCTTCAACCATGTTTTCCGACCATCGGAGAAACTTTTGGACCAAGGTGAGCATATACCATTGGATTCCTTGTCTCTTGGATTTTCCGTTGATACAAAGTTTGTGAATTTTGGAGGTCGTTTGATAATTTTTCTATTTTTAGGTTAATTAGTTAAATACCGGATAAAATTGATATTGTGTTTGGACAAAATTGGTCAAATTGGATAAAAATGAAGTTGTATTAGTGAAATTAGATATTATTAGGACCCATTAGAAGGTTCAATTTTGAAAGATTAGTCTTCGGGTGAAAATCCCCCATTTTGGATATCGGATCCTAAGGGTATGCAGTATAAATGAACCGATCAGTATCCAATTCACTTAATTTTATGGTCATACAAATTAATTTAAGACATTTGGTGTTCACAAATATCTTTGGTTTAGTTATTGGAGCTTGAGAAATATTTTATTATATTACAGACACCCATGTTGAGTCTGGAGGTAGTCCTGCAGGAGAGCAGGAGTGAGCATCTATAGTTCTGTGAGTGGTTATATTTTTTTAAAATGTTTTGGGCATATAGTATAATATATATGTTGTTTGAGTATTTTACTTATACCTATTATTTGATTTAAATGTTTATTTTATGGATATATGAAGATCTGCTTTTACATATATGTGTTATTATTTTATGTGATTTTTGTCAATATTTTAAATGTTTGACAACTCTAATGAGTTCATGAATAAACTTGTGGTATTTAAATATTTTGGCATTTGAATTGACGTTTTAAATTACTTTGGAAAATAATTGATTTGAGAAAGCAGATTGAAAATTATATGATTTTAAGCATGTTAAAATATTTTATAATTTTATGTGCTTAAAATTGGTTTATGGTGAATATATTTTACTGTGGTATTTCTGGTTTAGCATGAAATGATGATTTGAAAATTTTGAAATATTTAAATAAGCGGTGAAATTTAAATATTAAATTATGATTTATGATACAGTACCGTTTGGAAAATTATATATGATGTTACAAGATTGTTTTAAGGATATTGTATTGGTTATTTTAATTGATGTACCATATAGTACCAGTGTCTTAGATTAGTATTATATTATAGCGTGCGGTTTGCCATGGTATTGTGAAGTTGGTTTCACCCAACGATTTATTTTTGCCACGGACCGTGAGGTCGGGTTTATCCGATGATTTATTATTGCCACGGTGCCGTGAGATTTGTTTCACCCAACAATTTATTATTGCCACGGGACGTGAGGTTGGGTACGTTTCGATGGTTTATTATTTTTACGACACGTTTCATATATTGAAGGTCGTGAGATAGGTGTATCCCATGGTTTATAGATTGGTATATCGTATGGTATATTGTATATGTTTGAATATATTGTTGATTTTCAAATATTGTGTTTATTACTGCACTTTCATATTTATTTTGTGAAGCTATTTTTATAAGATTTTATACTCAATATTTATATCTCGATTAAGGTATTTGGTAATATTATATTGATCGTTCATTATATACCTTTGAGCATCGATTTTTTTTTTATGATATTAAATTGGGATACACGTTTGGATTTTATGAAACGATTTTAAACGGGAAACTTTTCAAATGAGTGGAACGAGAGGTCTTGAGAGAAATTTTTACGGAAATAAATTATTATTTTTCTATTATACTATGCTACTCACTGAGATTTCTTTATCTCACATTTTATTTGTTTTAAATTCGCTCCCCTAGGTGTAGGTAATTAGTAGCAGTTTACCTCGCACACCGCTCATTACTTCGTTCCTTCCACGACAGCAGCAGTATTTATCTTTTCTTTACTTTATCCTTATTTTTCTGGACTCATTTATTACTTATTTGTACTTTTAAACTTTGTTAACACTCTTACAATACTCTGATCTAAATATTAGACTTAGTAGAGACCATATTACTTATGTGTGTAGTTATGGCCTGTGGTACAATGGGCCGATTATGGAATTTGTGCTGTTGTGGATTTATTATATATATATATATATATATATATTGAGGTATTATTGATATTGCTTGTGTTCGTTGTCCATGTTTTAAAGTGAGGTTTCGTTGGATATCCTTTAGGAATTATCCAGTGGGACTTCACTATGTGGGACCACATGGGAGATCTTGGAAAGGTTCCCGGGGCGGGTCTTGTCAGAAACAATAAGAAATTTAAAAAAAAAATCTAAAGAAATATGAACAATTAAAGGTACTTTAGGTATGTTATGGGTTTCCAAATTTCGTTGCTATGCAAAAAATGCACTGTTAGGCTAACACCTGATTTTGGAAACACTTGCAGGTGTAAAAATGAAAAACATGAATTGATTTGCCAGGGTGGCTTTGTTTGTCATTTTGTTTTGATGTCCTAAACGAGGATATTTTAGACAAAACTATTTTGTTGTTCCATTCAATAATGAAAATATCAGTATCGATAGAAATGTCGAGACTATAATTTTATGGAAATATAGATGGAAATTTCAATATCGATAAAATTATGGAAACTCAAAATATTTAATGTAAAATATAGATTTTTGCATATGAGATAATTAATATAGTACAATAATGTTAAAAATATATATAATAATTAAAATACAGTGATAATAAAATAGTTCATAAATATTAAAAATTATTGTAAGTAAAGATAATATAGTGTTTGTTAGCACCAAAATATAAAAAAATTAATAAATAATAAAAAAATATATGAAATCCTCAAATATAATTTATAATACATTATCAATACCAAAAAGAACTTTTGGGTGCTTCAAATTGATGATCATATTAAAATGTTGTGTAAGTATAACAATAGGCATTCCAACTCATCATATTAGAGAAATGTTTTATGTAATTGTGGATATGCCAAGAATATTTCTTTAAAAAGTCTTTTTGTGAATATTAGTAAAGGAAGTAAATGGTTCCCCTATTTGCATTGGCTTAAAAAAAAAAATTGGCTTTAGTTTCCTATCCACTATTTCAATATTTTCTTCACTCGATTATTTTGATTGAGAAAGCAGCTTTTTTCCACTATACATTAGAAAAGCTTAAAGAAAGGCATGTCATTTATTTATAAATTGCTAATCAGCTAACAAAATGTTAAATTTTTTAGTAAAAAACACAATTCGATCTGATAAACGCGAGCCAAAAACCTCTATATTTCGCATCCCAAACATCTCAATAGACAAAACCCAATCTAGAACTCGAAGACTCATTCATACATATAAGAGAAAAGACAGAGTGATATCGTTCGTCTCTGTAAAGGTTGTGACTTTCTACGAGTGAATGTGTGATGGCCATGGAATTTGAGGGACTTGAATGGAAAATCTAAAGAAATGGCGGCAGTGGCGGTGGCAATGGCAGCGGTGGTTGCACTGGTGGTGGTTGGAGGTAGGAAAATCGGCGACATTTCTTTCCCCCTATCGGTGTCGATGCTCGTCAAAAACCGGCGTTATCTTCTACATTTCGTCTAAATCAACAACTTTTGCTTCATAGGTTCCATTTAACATTTAATAGACTGAAATCTGAGGTGTGGATTTGTAACTAGAGAAATATAATTTTTGTGTCCAAAACTGGATGCTACTTTATAAAATCTCCTTGTAATTCAAAGACAGCAATTGTGGGCCCTCTTTTTTTTTGTTCACAGGTTGTTCCCTTTATCTTTATTGTTAATTTTATTCTAATTATAAATTCACATTCTTAAACAAATTGAAATTAATTTTAGGAATTAGAACTACAATAATTTGTATGTAATGTGACAATGATAGATTCTTCACATGCAGACACATTGTATTATAAAATTAATTGCCAAAATAGATGCTTAACTTGTCTCCATATAAATAGGATATAATTTATATACATAAAAATATTAGACAACCCTAAAGCAAATGCTATTTCAAATTGAACTTGAAACTATTATAGTTTGCCTTTAACTTTTTGGTTACTCATTGGTTGCCTTGACATTAATCAAAACTAAGTAGTTCCAGTATTTAACATACATAAGTCTTGGTCACTCATATTTTCATAGCTTCTAAACAACTAATTACTTATTGCTTTTGCACATTAACTAGAACATCATCTTAGTCAACTAGTTTTATAATTCTAATTATTAATTACGGTATTACTTATATGGGCTCTAAATCACTTCGGCATCTGTATATATCCTTGAATAGTTCCAAAGTTCCTAAGAGGCAAGAATAGGGTGAGGTTGAAGCTAGAGCATCGATGTGATGCCTTCTCAAAAGCGCTCTAATACTCAAATCAATCTATTGATCGATATCTGAAGGTTTTTCTAGAGTTTTCAAACAATTAACTGTTCATACCTTGAGATGTGATATTATGATGGTTATATACTACAGTTCTCCTTAGTTGAGAGCTCAACATGTGTTAAGGCTCCATCTAGGAAACCTTGCGCTCTCTTTCCCTGCTCTCTGTGTTAGGCAGGGAAAAAGCCAGTACATTTGACTCCATCTTGCACTACTTTTGAGGTTCATATGCTTTCTTCGGATTAGGGGGCATCCCAAAGGATGCATCATAGTCACCCTTGCACTGTTATTGTATTATTCTTGGTTTATTTGGGTCCTATCTATCTTGGTGGCTTATTGAATAAGACTTTAGCCTAGGTCCATTTCGTGGAATTGACCTTTTGTAGGTAAGAGATTTGTGCTTTCCACTCTTTTGGTCCAATCCCTCTATAGTTTGCCCCTATTTTCTTCTCTATGAAGCTTTTGAAGTGGAGGGGGAAATGTGTATGTTAAATCGAGGCTCGCCACATATCATTCTCGATTTATGCTTAGATGTTTGAACTTTTGATGTTCTAGTTTGGCAGTTTAACCGTAATGTCACGTCAAATGAAGTCTAATGATTACAAATTTGATTGGAGGGGACAAAGATGTCCGTTGGGGATTTTCATGATTTCTTAACCATTGATCAAAAGAAAACATATTTTTCCACATGTTTAAAGTTAGTATAAACAATAATAGAATCATAATAAAGGACAGACCTTGTAGCAGGTATATAATAAAATCACCATTCAAAATTGGGTATCTAGCCATAGCAAAGTTATCAGAAATTTCTTTCATCTTTGAAAAATAGGCACTCATCGATATGGCTTTCTTCTTTGTTGATGGAGGCTATAACTTGAGTTGCATGAGCTTGGCATGAAATTGACTCCTAAAAAGTTTTCCCAAGCCAATATATAGCTTAAATGAATGTTGGTTTTACATAAGTATTAGAACTAAATAAAACACAATGATCTAATAAAGAAAGAATTAACATCCATCACCCATGTAAAAATATTTAATCATAAAATTTATTCTTCCAATAAGCTTAAAACATGCATCAATGGATTAGAGAATTACCTCATTAACTAAAGAGGAAGTTAGAATAATGGATAGCCATTCCAACCTGCAAACAACAACCATATGCATGTAAGCAAGCTTAAGGAGAGTGATACCAACTCGTCAACTGATTTCTACTTCGATTAAGGCCACAAATTCATACACCGACATTCAAATACATGACCCTAATTGACACTTCAATTTATAATAAACAATATTAGTGTAGGCCTCATAATAGATTAAGGATCTGTTATCAAATAAACCTTTTACTAATTGCTTAATGGGTCCACTATTGGTAATTGTAGATAAGAGGATCCAAATGCTATAAGCATTAAATCTAATATGTGCTCGTCACATTATAGAACACGTAATACAATAATAATTAGAGTGAATAAATATAAGGAAAAATTTCAACTGCAATCCCTGAGGTTAGTCATAATTCAATTTTAATTCCCCAACCTTTTTATATTACAACTCACGTCCTTGATTTAAATAGGCGTTTATATGATGTTAGAAGGGATCCTATGTGGCAGTGAAAATTACATATATATCCTTTTTATTTAAAAACAAAGTTTCAACGGTCAAATTTGAGAAAAAACTTAGAAAATTTTGAGAAAGTAGTAGTTGGTGAACAACTCTATTTTTGCCTATATATTCTGCAGCAAATCCACCTTATACCACCAAATACAAACTTGCTAATTATTAAAAAAAAAAAAAAACAAAATAGAAAAAAAATAGAGACCATATACAAACGCACGTCCTGCACCATGATATAAGTCTGCACACAAGCTATAAACACACATCCTGCACCACATTGCCTGCACCATATACAAACACACTTCCTGCACCATATATAATATACAAACCTTCATCTCACTATCACGACCTACACCACACGATATAAACCTACATCACACTGCCTGTACCATTTACAAGCACAATTCTTGCACCAAACACAATATACGTGCTTGCATCCTACCATCACAAGCTCCACCACAATGTGTATACCACGTGATATAAACTTACACCACACTGTCTACACCATATATAAACACACTTCTTGCACCATAAACAATATACAAATCCAATGCTTGTACCATATATAATATACAAACCTGCACCTTTACCACCAATTACCAGAAAAAAAAAGGAAAAAAAAAAAGAAAAAAAATGCAATCATCTTGTGGAAGTTCTAAAATCAATGGAAGAATGATAAAGTTTAAAAATAGAATATGTTATTGCCCAAAAAAAGCAAGCATAAAAAGATCAAAGTGTAGTACAAATTCATGGAAATTGTATATATATATATATATATTTTTTTGTAATAATGGGAAATGCAATTTCTCTACATTTTAGACTCTTAATAGAGAAGAGGATAATGATGATGCAAATAATCAAGAGAGGGAAAAAAAATGCTCCAAGAAGGTAAAAATCTATTCCAACTCCTACTCCAAATTGAAGCTCTAATAGTCAAAGTACAAAATTTAGAGCATTGCAAAGTGGGATTAATATGATGATGTTAGTCAATATGCTATTTTACGGCATAACAATTGCTATATCCATGTCAACAGCAATGAAATAACTGTTATATAGTGTAAAATGTGATTTTATAAATAAAAGAATTTTCATTCATAATGTCAATTCATCAGGTGATGATACATTCATATATGTGCATATACATTTGTTTCATTGTGGCTATACAAAAACAAGGTGTATTACGCCACCTATCAAAAAACCTAACTGTGACTTTACAATTATGCACAAAATGTATACCAATGTCACTTGCATCGAACAAATAGTACAAAGTATACTATTTATAGTGTTTTTAAAAACAAGGACACATTGCTATACTATGTTTTATGTCATAAAATATATCCTAAAAAGCTAAACAATATGCACAACTGGCATTCATAGCCTCCTAATTCAAAAAACAAAAACTAGCCTT
Source organism: Ziziphus jujuba (assembly GCF_031755915.1). NCBI lineage: Eukaryota > Viridiplantae > Streptophyta > Magnoliopsida > Rosales > Rhamnaceae > Ziziphus > Ziziphus jujuba. Next base: position 16,648,792 of record NC_083382.1, read on the forward strand.
ACATTCCAATAATTATCACCACCTAAGCAAAACATAGATTTTCCCTTGAACAACTTATACCTTTTTCTTCCTCTACTTACAAAATTCAATTAAAGTGTTGGTGGCATGCTTGGTTTAACATATTATCATCCATCTTACAAATAAATTCCAAAAACTATTATATCTGTACAAGGAGAAGAAGGTACTGATGTTGAACCTCTTGCAACTGAAGATGTTGCTACTGGTGTTGAAGTTGTTGCTGCTACTATTGCGATTGCTATTTCGATTGCGGTTGACCATTTCCAATCTCTTGACCACATTCATCCTAACAAACAGCAGTTGATGTTAGAGTTTATAAGCAATTTTTTTAAAAATAATTAAAATAAGCATTTGAACTGATAACATTACCTTGTTGTTTTTTGCCTTTTTTTTGTTGTTTTGAACCTAAGAGTATGAGCTTTTATTATGGCTAAGACCCATATAAATCCCACATCGAAGTGCAAATGATTTTTACTCCCTTAATGGTTTGCTAGATTCCTTGCTTTTACTTAATTTTGGCTTGTTAGATGGCCTTTTACTTTGTGGTGGTAATAAGTCATCTACTTAAATTTTAGGCCACTCGGATTTATCAGGTACAAGGTGGATCATGTTGTCATAAGTGGCCAGATAAGCTTCTTTGGTTAAGCTCTTATCATATATGTGGTGGAGTAATCTCTCTTGTTGGCAATGCATGCCAATACATGTAAGTGCCAAATCAACAAAATACAGCAAGGTCAGTGGCAAATATAACAAATTCGGCCAAAAATTCCCTCCATATGCAAATGGCCTCTTTGATTGCTTTTGCTTCTGCCTTGACTTAATTCCATGACCTCTTAGTGATATTAATTGAGTTCAAAAAGTGTTGAACCCATTCCTTGGTACCTGGAGTCCATAAATGCACTAAAACAACTACCTGGTTCCATATCGGCCTCCATCACTTTGATGCTTAAAACAAGCTTTGAATCTTCGGGTATTGATAAGCCCTTTTGAGAATCGATAACTCCTTGTATGAAGACAGCCAGATTGTCCTTAAATCTCTTGGCTTGTGCCTATGGTCTTCAACTATATAGGATCAGCACCCCAGCGGGCAATCGGTTATATAGGTACAGGTGGATTCTCATCAACATGATTTAAAAAAATGTGCTATATGTTTTAGATATTTACAAGAATCTGGTGTTTGAATCTTTCTTCGTAAGCATGGTTTTCGTTTAGTGTTGGAGTCTTATAAAGTTGTTTTGTCTAAGTATGGAATGTTTGTAGGGAAAGGCTATATAGTCAATGGTTTGTTTAAACTATATGTGATGACTATAAAGCCTAATAAGATTAATAAAGCTAGTACTTCTTCTGCTTACTCATTTGAGTCTTCCAATTTATGGCATTGTAGACTAGGTCATGTTAATTATAATTTTTTGTCATATTCCCACATTTGAAATTGATTCCAAACATAAAGTTATCATATCAAACGTTTGGAAGAAATACCGAACCTTTCGATTTAATTCGTAATGATATATGTGACTTGAAATTTACACCAACTAAAGGAGGCAATAAGTATTGTGTCACCTTTATCAATGGTAGCACAAAATATTGCTATGTATACTTGCTTAAAAGCAAATATGAGGTAACAGAGAAGTTTGATCTCTATAAAACTAAAGTTGAGAATCAACTCAACAAAAAAATTAAAATAATAATAAATGATCATGGTGGTGAGTATATAACTTCATTTGGTGAGTATTGTGCTCAACATGGTATTAGGCATGAAATTACTCCAACATATACACCATAATCAAATGGTGTAGGTGAACGAAAAAATCATACCTTCAAAGATACGATGAATATAATACTGATGAGTTTTGGATTATCTCAGAACTTGTGGGGGGAAGCTAGTTTGTTGGCAAACTAACTTTTAAATAAGATGTCTCAGAAGAATCAAGTGAAGACGCCCTATAAGCTCTGGAAAGGAAAACAACCTTCCTATAAATACTTACGAGTGTGGAGGTGTCTGGCCAAAGTAGTGGTACCTACTGCTAAGAAAGTGAAAATAGGTTCAAAAATGGTTGATTGCATCTTCATAGGTTATGCTTAAAATAGTAGTACATATCAGTTTCTTGTGTATAGGTTTGAAATTCCTGATGTACACAAGAACCTGATAATGGAATCGAGAAATGCATTATTTTTCGAACACATTTTTTCATACAAGTTTGAAGAAGGACCGAGCTTGTCTAAACAAATATATGATGCTATCAATGAAGATAATCATGATAGTGATTAAGAATAGAAAATTGAAGTTGAGACTGAGGTTGATCTTAAATAAAGCAAGAGAGTAAAAATCCTTTGGTTCGGATTTTTTTTACTTACATACTAGAAAGTGAACCTCAAACCTTTCAAGAAACTGTAAACTCTCTTGAAGGAAATTGATGGAAAGAAGCCATAAAAAGTGACAATGATTCCATATTGTAGAATCACACTTGGAGTTAATAGATCTTCCTCCAGGTTCTAAATCGCTGGGTTACAAATGGATATTTAATAGGAAAACGAAAGCAGATGGAACAATAGATAAATACAATGCAAGACTTATAATTAAGGGGTAAAAACAACAAAAAGTCTTGATTATTTTGATACATATTCTCCAATAACGAGAATAAATTCTGTAAGGATGGTACTGGCGATCGCTGCATTTTAGGATCTTAAAGTATATCAAATTGATGTTAAAACAAACTTTTTTAATGGAGATCTTGATAAAGAGATCTACATGAAGCAGCCTGAGAGTTTCTCCACACAAGGATAAGGAAAGAAAAATTTGTAAATTGATGAAATCCTTGTAAAGAGTAAAACAAGCTCCAAAGCAGTAGCATCAAAAATTTAGTAGTGCCATGCTAAATAATGGATTTAACATAAATGAGTATGACAAATGTGTACATGTAAAAGATACAGAGAATAGATATGTCATTCTTTGTTTGTATTTTGATAATATACTTATTGTAGTTAGTGATGACAATATGGTCCGAACTACAAAAGCCATGTTAAAATCTAAATTTGACATGAAAGATATGGGGATTACCTATGTGATTTTAGGAATAAAAATCACTAGGATTTTGAATACAATCATTCTTAATCAAACACATTATGTAGATAAAATACTAGCTAAATTTAGTAAAGGCGATGCTAGTATAGCTAGGACACCTATATATATGAATTTACACTTATCAAAGAATAAAGGAGAGTGTATCTCAAGTGGAATACACAAGGGTGAACGAAAGTATGATGTACCTGGTGAGTTGTACAAGACCAAATGTGATGAGAATCCGCCCGAACCTGCACAACTGACAACCCGCTAGGGTGCTGATCCATTACGATTGAAGACCAGGCCAATCACTAGGGCTCAAGCTAAGAGATTTAAGGAAAACATGGCTGCCTTTATTCAGGGAGTTATCAATTCTCAAAGGGGCTTGTCTATACTTGAAGATACAAAGCTTGTTTTCAGCATCCAAGTGATGGAAGCTATTACTGACTCGGGAAGATATTTTATTGCAAATATGGACTTCAACAGCAAGAAATGGTTCCAACACTTCATGGAATCAAAGAATATCAATAATAGGTCATGGAATCAAGCCAAGGCAGAACTAAAAGCAATCAAAAAGGGCTTGTGCGCATAGGGGAAAATTTAGCTGGTTTTGCTGGATTTACTGTATTTTGCTGAGTTTGTATATTCTCTTTGTTCCAATCAAGGGCTACATGTGGGACTCAATGATAATCCTATCTGGCATCCTACATGGCACATGGGAGCTGATTTGAAGATTAAAGTAGTCAATGATTGGTCAAAGATAGCTTAGTTTGAAAGATAGTCAATTAGTTTTCTAATTTGATTTTGACTTTTTGTTTTAGGAAATTAGTCTTTTATTTGGTTTTTATTTATTTATTTGCTGAACAAATCAACTTAGGAAATTTATTATTTTAGTTGTAAATTAATTAATTCCTAATTCAAAACAAAGGAATTAATTAATTAAAATTAGATTAGGAAAGGAATACAAAATTTAGCCACATTAGGGAATTGACATTGTATGGCTGGTTTTGTCCTAGGTCTTTAGGGTTTATTATTTTGTGATTTTAATCTATTTAAGGGTTATTTTTCAATCAGAATGAACCTTCAATATTATTCAGAAAATTAATTGTGAGATAGAATTCTTTTAGTTCTTTTTGAACACCTAAAACGCCATTAGAGAGTGAGTGTTTTTGTTTTGACTTATCAATAGGGCTTCCATAACCTATTGTGGCGTCTTCGTTATACCAAGGTTTCCAATCACAGGTTGGTTAGGGTTTTAGGTTTCCATAAGAACTTGAACTTAATTTTTCGATTCGGGTTAATATAATACGGGTTTAGGAGCAGGTCGTCCTAGGTTTGTATCATTTGGTATCAAAGCCGAATTTTGTTCAGGTTTGATCTATATTTATTTGCTTTTATTTGTTTTTGTGTTAATCTAAAATTTTAGCATTAGGTTAAGGTTGCATCTATTCTACACGTTCTTCATATAAAAATAAATAAAAAAATTATTCCTACTTAAATTAGGTTTCGTTGTTTTACCGTATTTTTGCTTCCCAAATTGTTGGTTTTTTTTCATCATTATTCTTGTTAATTTGGTTTATCGTTGATTTTTTATTTGATGTTTTAATATTAATTGGTTGGATTCATATATTAAAAAAAAAAAAAAAAAGAGTTTTGAAAGCATATTGCATAAAAATCTAAAAATTGTGCAATATGTTATTGTTGGAGTTAGGTCACAGATTTGGTGAAATTTTGGTTTTGAAATTGCAATTTTGTTGTTAATTCTTGCTACTGCAGTTGAGTTTATATTCTGTTAGTTAAAAAAGAAAAAAAAAAAAAGAAGAAAAGCTGAATAAAAAGAAAATTGTAGAAGTTCAGTTTTTGTTGAAATTTGGAGTTTGAATTTGTTTACTGGAAATTTGTTGGAGCTGCTGAGTTGTTGTTTATTTATTCAATATTTGGAGTTGCTGAAAATTCAATTCTACTGCTGGATATTTGAATTTTGGATGCTAAAATTATTTCGATTAAAATTGGTAAAGGATTTGATAGAAAAACTTAAATTGCAAGAACAACAATCATTAACTATCCAATATTTTTGGTCAATTTGATTCTTGTTCATGTGTGAATTTCTTTCTCTAAATTTTATTTTTAAATTCTTAGTTTCCCACCATCTAGTCCAGATCTTATTGATTCCTAAATTTCCTTTCTTAATTTGACTTATTTTTAGTTAGAAACCTGAGAGTTAGGTTTTATTAATTCACTCGGTATTGCTTGCTTTTTGCTACTGTTTTGTTAATAAGTTTAATTAATTAAAACATACTTGTGATCTTATTACTGTTTTGTGGGTGTTTTAATTAGAACTTTGAGATAATTCTTTGAGTGGAAGAAGGCAAGAGCATGTGAGCTTAAAAGAAGGTAAAAGCCGAACCTAGTGTACAAACATGAGTGTCGTGACCTTATTTGAGTGAAACACGTGAGGTAGTGAATTTGGTGAGGTTTTATTTTAATTTTTCAATATATTTACTAAGATGGAAGATTCAAAGATGAGAAGAGGAGTAGGAGATGTCTCATTGAAAATTAATGAAGAGGAATCTGTAGGATTCAAAGTTGATTCTCGAGCTATGAGGAGTGGAAATGAGCACACGGACATGATGGTAATCTTGGAGCAATTACAGCGGATGAATGCTCGATTTGATCATATAGATTAAAGGATAGACAGGTTGGAAACATCACAAGGAGTGCTGAATCCAAGGTTTGATGTACATGGAGGCCAAGGTCAAGGTGGAGGAGGCCGAGGATGACCTAGAGAAGAATTTGAGGAAGGTAACTTTGGAGATGATATTGAAGAGGAGGTTGATGATATTTTTTCACTCCAAGGAAGGAAAAATTATGGGAAACAAGCAATGAATAAGGATGATGATCTTTGGAATATTATTAAGGTCAACATACCACCTTTCATGGGCAAAAGAGATCCGGAGGCATACTTAGAGTGGGAGGAGCATATAGAGATGATCTTCAACTGTCACAACTATTCGGAGACTAAGAAAGTTAGATTGCAACCATGACACGGTTTCTAAGTGGGTTGAATAAAGAGATAGCTAATCAGTTGTGGTTGCAACAGCATGTGGAATTGGAAGAGATGTTGCATGTGGCTATCAAACTTGAGAATCAATTCAAGAGGAGGGGTACAAGCTCATGGTTTGGAGGTGTCACAAGCGATGGGAGGTCAAATCCAAGCGTTTGGTGAAGCAATCCCATTTATGACAACAAGCCAAAACTGAAGCTAGGTGAGGAAAGCTCCAATCGACCAAAAAGGGAGTCTAAGGCTGAATTTATCCAAGCACCAAGGAATGAAGGTAAATCTGATCCTAAACCTTCTAAAACTCATGATATTGTGTGTTTTAAGTGTCAGAGATAAGGACACATCGCTAGTCAATGCTTGAATAAGAGAATCATGGTGCTGAAAGGTAATGCTTAGCTAGAATCCAAAAGTGAAGAAGGTGAAGGAGAAGTCGAATTTGATGATTAAGAAGTTGGAGATGAAGGGCATGATGAATCTGAAACACTCAAAGCACATAGGGCTTAATTAAGTTTGGTGGCAATGAGGGTTCTAACCGTGTACAAAGATGAGGACCAAATTCAAAAAGAGAACATCTTCCACACTCGATGTGATATTCAAGGTAACATTTGTAGTATGATAGTTGGTAATGGGACTTGTTCAAATGTAATTAGTAATTTGGTAGTTGATAAATTAAGGTTAGCAACTATTAAAAATCCTAAAATATATAGATTGCAATGGCTTAATGATAGTGGAGAGATGAAAGTAAATAAACAAGGCAAAGTAAAATTCAGCATTGATAAATATGTGGATGTCGTATTGTGTGATGTTATTTCTATGCATGCAGGTCATATTTTATTGGGTAGGCCATGGCAATGTGATAAGGATGTCATACATTATGGAAGAGAGAATTCCATTATTTTTAGATTTAAAGGGAAAAGGGTTAAGCTGGAGCCATTAAGTCCAAAGGAGGTATTTAAAGATCAACTTCAAATGTAACAAAGGAGGGAGGCTAAAAAGCTCAAAGAAAGGACTAGTATGGCACCCACAGCAACAACGCCAATTCAAGGGGGCATTACCATGCAAGACCAACCAGGTAGGATTTCTAGAACCCAAATTGAGTGGAAAAACCAAGGCAAACCCAAGAGTGAGAAGAAACTTGAGAAAACCGAAAGGCATAGTGAGAACCTGAGAGTGAAGAAAAGAAGGCCATAGTCGAGATAGGGAAAGGGAAAGAAAGGAAAGAGAAGTAAAATAAAAATTTCTGTCTTAGTTTTGGGGATGTTAAAAAAGCCATTTTAAGTAAGAAACCATTTGATATGAACCTAGGCTGACCCGCACCTAAACTTGCATTATATTAGCCCGGATCTCAATTAAGTTTTAGTTGTTATGGAAAAACTTTAACCCCTAACCAATCTGTGATTAGAAACCTTGGTATAATGAAGACGCCACAATAGGTTATGGATGTCCTATTGATAAGTCAAAACTAAAACACTCACTGTTTAATGGTGTTTTAGGTGTTCAAAGAGAAGAAAGAGAATTCTATATCACAATTAATTTTCTGAATAATATTAAAAGTGTGTCCTTCCTTAAAGTCAAGCCCCTTAAATAGGCTAAAGTCACAAAATAATAAACCCTAAAAATTTATGTTAAAACCGATCACCAAAGAGAAAAGGAAACATGTTGGCCGAAACTCACATACTTTCCTAAATTATTTGGACTAAAATTGGTAAAGGATTTGACACAAAAACTTAATTGCAAGAGCAACAATCGATAAGTATCTAATATTTTTGTTCAATTTGATTCTTGTACGTGTTTGAATTTCTTTCTCTATATTTTATTTTTGAATTCTTAGTTTCTTACCATTTGGTCTAGTTCTTATTGATTATGAAATTTCCTTTGTTAATTTGCCTTATTTTTTGTTAGAGACCCGAGAACTAGGTTTTATTAATTCACTCTGTATTGCATGCTTTTTGCTACTGTTTTGTTGATAAGTTTAATTAAAACATATTTGTGATCTTATTGCTGTTTTGGGAGTGTTTTAATTAGAACTTTGAGATAATTATTTGAGTGGAAAAAGGCAAGAGCGTGTGAGCTTAAAAGAGGTTAAAAGCCGAAACTAGTGTGCAAATACGAGTGTCAAGACCTTATTTGAGTAAAACATGTGAGGGAGTGATTTGGTGAGGATTTATTTTATTTTTACAATATATTTACTAAGATGGAAGATTCAAAGATTAGAAGAGGAGTAGGAGATGACTCATTGAAAATTAATGAAGAAGAATCTGTATTATTCAAAGGTGATTCCCGAGCTACAGGGAGTGGAGATGAGCACACGTACATGATAGCGGTCTTGAAGCAATTACAGTGGATGAATGCTCAATTTGATCATATAGATCAAAAGATGGACAGGTTGAAAACATCACAAGGAGGGCCGAATCCAAGTTTTGATGTACATGGAGGCCGAGGGCAACCTAGAGAATAATTTAGGAAAGGTAACTTTGGAGATGATATTGAAGAGGAGGTTGATGATATTTTTGCACTCCAAGGAAGTACAAACCATGAAAGACCAGCAAGGAATGATGATGATGATCTTGGGAATATTAAAGTTAACATACCACCTTTCATGTGTAAAAGTGATTCGGGGGCATACTTAGAATGGGAGGAGCGTATGGACATGATCTTCGATTGTCATAACTATTTAAAGACTAAGAAGTTAGATTAGCAGCTTTAGAGTTTGGTCATAATGTACTCCAATGGTGGACAAATGAGCAAAGTACCTGAAGGAGAATTGGAGATGAACACATCATTACTTGGTGGCAAATGAAAGGAGCCATGAGAAAGAGGTTTGTACCGAGTCATTACCATAGGTTACTGCATCAAAGACTCCAATCATTATCACAAGGTAGTAAGTTCGTGAAGGATTATTACAAGGAGAGTGAGATGCTCATGATAAGATTGAGCATGAGTGAAGATAGAGAAGCAACCATGGTATGGTTTATAGGTGGGTTGAATCGAGAGATAGCCAATCCATTGTGGTTGCAACAATATATGGAATTGGAAGAGATGTTGCATGTGGCTATCAAACTTGAGAATCAATTCAAGAGGAGGGGTAGAAGCTCATGGTTTGGAGGTGTTACAGGCGGTGGGAGGTCAAATCCAAGTGTTTGGTGAAGCAATCCCATGTATGACAACAAGCCAAAACCAAAGCTAGGCAAGGAAAGCTCCAATTCACCAAAAAGGGAGTCTAAAGCTAAATCTGTCCAAGCACCAATGAATGAAGGTAAATCTAATCCTAGAACTCATGATATTGTATGTTTTAAGTGCCAGGGATAAGGACACATTGCTAGTTAATGCTAGAATAAGAGAATCATGATGCTGAAAGGTAATGGTGAGCTAGAATTCGAAAGTAAAGAACATGAAGGAGAAACCGCATTTGATGATGAAGATGTTGGAGATGAAGGGCATGATGAATCCAAAACACTCAAAGCATCTAGGACTGAATTGAGTTTGGTGGCAAGGAGGGTTCTAACCGTGTACAAAGATGATGATCAAATACATAGAGAGGAGATCTTCCACACTCAATGTGATATTCAAGGTAACATTTGTAGTATGATAGTTGGTAGTGGGAGTTATTCAAATGTAATTAGTAATTTGGTAGTTAATAAATAAGGGTTAGCAACCATTAAAAATCCAGAGCTATATAGAATGCAATGGCTTAATGATAGTGGAGAGATGAAAGTAAATAAACAAGGCAAAGTAAAATTCAGCATTGACAAATATGTGGATGTTGTATTGTGTGATGTTGTTCATATGCATGCAGATCATATTTTATTGGGTAGGCCATGGCAATGTGATAAAGATGCCATACATTATGGAAGAGAGGATTCCATTGTTTTTAAATTTAAAGGGAAAAGGGTTAAGCTGGAGCCATTAACTCCAAATAAGGTATTTAGAGATCAACTTCATAAGCAACAAAGGAGGGAGGCCGAAAAGCTCAAAGAAATGACTAGTATGGCACCCATGGCAACAACACCAATTCAAGGGGCCAATGTCATGCAAGACCAACCAAGTAAGATTTCTAAAACCCAAAATTTGTGCTTTCTTTTTGTATTGGGTTTCATTTGTACTTGTTTTTTGGGCTTGTTGTCCTAGCTGGGTTATGAAGAAAAACCAAAGTATAAGGGATTGTGTTGAGTAGAATTTGACTTAGGTATTGCTTGGGATTTCTATGTATTAGAAGAATCTGCTGCAATTTGAATTCTAAGTGTAGACTTATTTTTTTGTTTTGTTTGCTCCTTTAGGTGGCTGCTCCAAAAACCTTTTATTTCTTTTTTATTATTAGTTTTAAGAAGATATGTTTCTTATAAAAAAGTGAAAATCAACCATATGAGAAGAAAGAAGAAGAAAAGGGTAATAAGGGCTAGGGTGATAAATGCCTAATGTGTTGAGTTACCAACCTTAGCTGTTTTTGCAATTTATTTTTCTTGATTTTTTTTGGCACTTGATATTTTGTTTCCATTTGGCGTTTATGGTGCTAAGTTGGTAAATTTTCATTTTTTATTGAACTTAGCAATTACATTAGAAACAATGGACTTAATGATAGATACTTGATTCTGAAAGCATTTGAAAGGAAAAAAAAATACACGAAAAGAAGATGTAGTGATTACTCTGTTACTTCTAATGAGAAAACATACTGATATTTATAGGGCTTTTTGGGGTAGCATTTAGGTATGTACTTTTTTTTTTGGTTAGATAAGAAAAGATGATTTTTGGAAACCCAAAATAATGTACATACTCTTTCATTCTTTCTTTTTTTTTTTTTTTCTTTTTAAAAAAAATCGTACATATGTGCTAATAGTTAGGCTTTCGAGTGTTGCTATCATGCAACTTGGAGGCCTTTCACTGTATATATGGTATCATCCTATCCCTCTCACCTTACTACAAATAATTATACAAATGACAGCATTTTGATAACAAAATATCTATATCTTTATATATATATATATACACTAGAAATAATTCAATAAATGAGGATTACCTTTAAATATGCACGTCCGTCCACACTAGCCACTTAGTGTTGTACTACATTTCATATCATTTCACAAGTGTGCCAATGCATTATATAGATAGTTGGGTAATAAAATAACAATAGTAATAGTAATATAAATAACAATAGTAATAGTAATATAAATAACAATAATAGCACAACTTACCCGAAGGCTATTACACTTGTCCAAGGGCTAACATACTTGCTCGAAAGCTTCCACGTTTGCCCAAAGGCTAACATACTTACCCAAAAGCTTACGTACTTGGTTGATGGCTAACATTTGTTCAAGGGCTATTGTTCCTACCCAATTGATACGAACCTAGGACGACCTGCTCCGAAACTAGTATTATATTAGCCCAAATCTCAATTAAGTTCAAGTTCTAATGGTCACCTTTATCCCTAACCAACCTACGATTAGAAACCTTGGTATATAATGAAGACGTCACAATAGGTGGATATCCTATTGATAAGTCAAAACTAAAACACTCATTCACTAATGGTGTTTTAGGTGTTCAAAGAGAACAAAGAGAATTCAATCCCACAAATAAATTTCTGTATAAAATTCAAGCTTATTTCTCATTGACAAATAAGCCTTTAAATAGGCTAAGATTACAGAGCAAAAGCCCTAAAAAATTAATTCAAAAATGGACACAAAGTGTTGAGAAAAAGAAAGTAGAGAAAAGAAAAGTAGAGAAAAGGAAAGTGCCTAATTTTTCCTAGTTTCCTAAACTAATTTGGATTAATTAATTCCTTTATTTTAAATTAGCAATTAATTAATTTACAATTGAAATACTAAAATAATAACTTTCCTAAACTTATTTTTCCAGCAAATAAGTAAATAAAAATCAAAATAAAAGACTAATATCCTAAAACAAAAAATCAAATCAAATTAGAAAACTAGTTGACTAGTTTGACTACTAAGCTAACTTTAACCAATCTCCAACTTGTTTGGGCTCCAAATCAGCTTCCATATGCAATTTAGAATGTCAAATATGATTAATAATGATTCCCACACATTACCCTTGATTGGAATAAGTCAAACTCAAAGAAAAGCCAGCGGCTAAACAGTACATTTTCGGCCAAATTAAGATGTTGTCCGTACAAGTCCTTTCTAGATGCTTTTGATTCTGCCTTGGCTGGATTCCATGTCCTCTTAATGATATTCATTGTGTTCATGAAATGTTGGAACCATTCCTTGCTGCCCGGAGTCCAAATTTGCACGAAAACAGCTACCCAGGTCCGTATCGGCCTCTACCACTTGGATGCTTAAAACAGATCTTGTATCTTCAGGTATGGACAAGCCCTTTTGAAAATTAATTACTTCTTGCATAAAGGTAGCCAGGTTTTCCTTAAATCTCTTAGCTAGAGCCTTAGTGATCGGCCCAGTCTTCATCCGTATCGGGTCAGCACCCTAGCTGGTAGTCGGTTGTGCGGGCTCGGGCGGATTCTCATCATTCCCCTCTTCTTGAAAATGATTTGCCCTCAAATCAAAGTTATCACCTGTAGCAAAAGAACATAAGTCAGCAACATCAAACGTGGCATTAACATTGTACTGACCTGTTAATTCAAGTTTGTAGGCATTCTCGTTAATCCGCTTCAAAACTTGAAAAGGTCCATCCACATGCGGCATAAGCTTTGACTTTCTTTGCTTTGGAAACCTCTCCTTTTGTAAGTGCAACCAAACCAAATCTCCTGGGTCAAATACTATCATAAAAAAATCTAGAAATACATGCTCATCATGGAAAAAATTACACTTTTTAAAGTTAGCAAATAATCTATTCCAAATTATTAAATTTCCACAAAATAAAGCTCTCAACAATGCAAATAAAGTTCTATACAACAAAAACATCTTTAAATAAGCATCTTTATACATCATGACCAGCAATGATTTCTTACTCAAAATTACTTTATTAGTATCACCAAAATTAAGATAAAAAATTTTATTTTTCCTTTCTTTCCTTTCTTTTTCTTTCACACTCACGGATTCAATGGTTTTTACATCACTCTCGACTTTTGCATCAAATTTCTCACTCTCTGCTTTGTTAAATACTGGCAACAATTTTAATGATAAATACCATTGATAATAAAAATAGTAACAACAACAACAACAACAACAACAATAATAATAATAATAAATAATGGAAATAACAATAAAAATAATCATAATAAATAATACTAACAAATACAACAACAATAATAATAAAAAAAGTAATGATTTTAACGATGGTGATGATAATAGTAATAGTAGTAATAATAATAATAATAACTACTAATAATTATAAATAAATAAATAAATAATAGCAATAATAATAAAAATATTAATAACAACAGTAATATTAATAATAGTAATAACAATAATGCAAATAAGAATAATATGAGGAAATCAAATCATTAGTAGATAAAGTAACATAAGATAAAATAATATTTCAAAATTCATAAACATACTACAAATTATGCACGCTCGTATCCGAGGTACATACGATACCATATAACATGCTACGTGATCCATGATATCAGCTGTCATTGGTACCTTGTTACCAATATAGTATGCAAGGTGGTTGCTCATATCGCCCATCCGCCCCTGGACCTGTAGAAAACATAGTTACGAAGTTAAGCTATTCATGGAGGCTAATCTATTCATTGATTGCATCGAATCGTTGCTCCTGTATGGTGTGGTATATACAAACATAACATACATACACATATATATTTCTAGGTATATATGAAAAGATACTTGATGCACCATACGATATACCAGTAGTGCCAGATAGTACCTGGAGTCTCGAGTACTACCTGATGGGGAGGTCAAAGAATGAAACCTACAATCAGTCACCTTGGCATCCCGTGGCACTGATTGCTTATAACCTGCCATGGTTAAATAGTTGTCTTTGGACCGTGAAAGTGATTGATGCTCACTATGCATTAGACATGCTATCTCTCGGATCCATAGCTCCCATAGGATGGTCATATATATATGCATGCCAATCTATAATGACAGTCATTCTGAGACCAAGGGGGAGACGGCTTGGATTCCCCTATGAAAGGTTAGGGAAAGGTTAAACTAAAGAGAACAAGGTTTTTAAATTTCTGGAAATTGATTTTGGATGGTGTTATACTCGACTTTGTTTGAATAAGCTACTGGAAAAATTTTCCAACAAAGCCGGTTTTGAGCTTCTCTTGGTTTCAAAAGGAAATTAAGGTATGTTATTCAAAAATCAACTCATTTTATTCATTGGAATGTTATACATATATATAGCATACAAAAGAGGTGTGAAAGCACACCATGGCTGGTTCTATGCACCAATACATTACAAGTCCTTCATGGTGAAGAAAACACATGTGTAATGATAACTTCATCACATGCTTTTTAGGTTGTTGACAAGTATTGCCGCCTCATTAAGTGCTTCATGTTGAATTAGTCCTCATGCATGATGCCACATGTCTTCACATATATTGGAGGAGAGGTTGGCTGAATGGTAAAGCTTCATGTCACCAAGCAGCTTCCATGTCGTCATCCTTGTCACCAAGGTGCTTTCCATGTCATCAAGGCGCTTAGGTTTCCTAAAACCCTAATTTGGCTAATACAAATTAATTAACATGATTTGGTGTCTTTGTGCACCAACTTAACAAGCCTAGATTACACAAAAATCAGCTTTAAAAAATTACAAACAAAATACAAAAACAAACCAAAAAAGTGACTCCTCAGCCAAGGCACCTTGCTTCAACCACGGCCTCCTTAACCTTGACCTTGGCCACCATATGCATCTAACCTTGGATTCAGCCCACCTTGTCATTTCCAAGCCTGTCCATCCTTTGATCTAAGTGATCAAAGTGAGCGGTTATTGGGCATTTATCCGCTGTAATTGCTCCATGATGGCCATCACATCCGTGTGCTCACCTCCACTTCCCGTAGCTCAAGAATTACCCTTGAATCCTACTGATTCATCTTCATTAATTCTTAATAAACCATCCACTCTCCTTATTCTTGAATCTACCACATTAGTATGAATAACACAAAAATAAAATAGAATCTCACCAAAATCACTCCCTTACGTGTTTCACTCAAATAAGGTCTCAACACTTGTATTTGCACACTAGTTTTGGCTTTGATCCTCTTTTAAGCTCACACACTCTTGCATTTTTCCACTCAAAGAATTAACTCAAAGTTCTAATTAAAACACACTTAAATAGCAACCAAATCACAAATGTACCTTAATTTAAACTTATCAATAAAACAGCAACTAAATCAAACAAATACCGAGTGGAATGAAAGTACTTATTCTAGGCTTTTCTAAGAAAAAACAAGGTAAATCAATAAGAAAATTTTGGGAATAAATTAAAAGCTATCCAGAATATTAATGAAGCAATAATTCAAGGAATAAATATAGAGAACGAAATTCAAACATGAACAAGAATCAAATTAAACAAAAATATCAGATAGTTGTTGGTTGTTCTTCTTTGCAATTCAAGTTTTGTATCAAATCCGTTAACTAATTTTAATCCAAATAATTTAAGCATCCAAAATTCAAATATTCAGTAGCAAAATTGAATTTTTAGCAACTCCAAATATTGACTAAATAAGCAACAGCTCAGCAGCTCCAACAAATTTCTAGCAAACAAATTTAACTCCAAATTTCGACAAACCAATTTTTTTTTTTTTTGTTTTTTTTACTCATAGATATGAACTCAACTGCACTAGCAAGAATCAACAACAAAATTGTAAATCCAACACCAAGATGCTACCAAACCCGTGACCACCAACAACAAAAATACAAATTTGCATTTTCGTAAATTTATTTATGTTGCCGCAATTCCTCTCTTTTTTTTTTTTTTTGAATATACGAATGCAAATATTTAAGAACAAAAATAGCAAAGAAAAATTAACAATAAACTAAATTACTAAGAATAAAGATGAAAACAACCAACAAACTAGAAAACAAAAATATGGTAAAATAATTTAACTAGGAATGAATTTTTATTTATTTTTAATAAGATGCAGAATGTGTAGGATGATAGAAACAACTTTACCTTAATGCTAAAATTGTAGATTAACAAAAAAACAAATAAAGCAAATAAAGATAGATCAAACCTGAACAAAATCTTGGCTCTGATATCAAATGATACGAACCTAGGTCGACTCGCGCCTAAACCCATATTATATTAGCCCATATTTCAATTAAGTTCAAGCTCTTATAGGAAAACCTTAACTGCTAACCAACCTATGATTAGAAACCTTGGTATATGAAGACGCCACAATAGGTTATGGAAGCCCTATTGATAAGTCAAAAATAAAACACTTATTCTCTAATGGTTTAGGTGTTTAAAGAGAACTAAGAGAATTCTATCTCACAGTTAATTTTCTGAATATTATTGAAGGTGTGTTATTCCTTAAAATCAAACCCTTAAATAGACTAGAGTCACAAAACAATAAACCCTAAAAATTTAGGTTAAAACCGACCACCAAAGAGAAAAGGAAACATATTGGCCGAAATTCACCTACTTTTCTAAACTAATTTGAATTAATTATTCAAAAAATTAATTGTGAGATAGAATTCTCTTTGAACACCTAAAACACCATTAGAGAGTGAGTGTTTTAGTTTTGACTTATCAGTAGAGCTTCCATAACCTATTGTGGCATCTTCTTTATACTAAGGTTTCTAATCATAAGTTGGTTAAGAGTTAATGTTTTTCCATAAGAACTTGAACTTAATTGAGATCCGGGCTAATATAATGCGGGTTTAGGCGCGAGTCGACCTAGATTCGTATCATTTGGTATCAGAGCCAAGATTTTATTCAGGTTTGATCTATCTTTATTTGCGTTATTTGTTTTTGTGTTATTCTTCAATTTTAACATTAGGTTAAGATTTTTTTATACTCCTACACATTTTGCATCTTAAAATAATAATAATAATAATAATAATTCCTAGTCAAATTAGGTTTCCTTGTTTTACCGTATTTTTGCTTCCTAGTTTGTTGTTGATTTTTCCTTGCCATTTTAATCTTAATTAGTTCCATTCATATATTCAAAAAAAAAAAAAAAAAAAAAAAAGAGAGAGAGCTTTGAAAGCATATTGCATAAAAACCTAAAAATTGTGCAATTTGTTATTATTGGAGTGAGGTCTCCGATTTGGTGGAATTTTGTGTTGGTATTGCAATTTTTGTGGTTGATTCTTGCTACTGGAGTTTGTTTAAAGTTCTATGAGAGAGTAAAAAAAAAAAAAAAAAAAAAGAGGAGAAAAAAGCTGAATAAAGTTTTTTTTTTTTTTTTTTTGGTAGAAGTCCGGTTTTTGTTGAATTTGGAGTTTGAATTTGTTGCTGAAAATTTGTTGGAGCTGCTGAGTTGTTGATTAGTTATTCAATATTTGGAGTTGCTGGAAATTCAATCTTGCTACTGGATATTTGAATTTTGGGTGCTAAAATTATTTGGATTAAAATTGGTAAAGGATTTGACACAAAAGCTAAAATTACAAGAACAACAATCAACAACTATTCTATATTTTTGTTCAATTTGATTCTTGTTTGTGTTTGAATTTCTTCCTCTATATTTTATCCTTGAATTATTGGTTCATTCATATTCTTGACAGCTTTTATTTCATTTCAAAAATTTGCTTGTTGATTTACCTTATTTTAGCTTAGGAAAGCTGAGAATAGGTATTTTCATTCCGCTCGGTATTTGTTTGTTTTAGTTGTTGTTTTGTTGATAAGTTTAATTAGAACATACTTATGATATAGTTTCTATTTTTTGTATATTTTAATTAGAACCTTGAGATAATTCTTTGAATGGAAAAAGGCAAGAGTGTGTGTGCTTAAAAGAGGGTAAAAGCCGAAACTAGTGTGCAAACACAAATGTCGAGACCTTATTTAAGTGAAACACATGAGGGAGTGAATTTTGTGAGAATTTATTTTATCTTGGAAACATATTTACTAGCATGCCAAATTCAAGGATGAGAAGAGGAGTAGGAGATGGCTCATTGAGAATTAATGAAGAGGAATTCGTAGGATTCAAAGGTGATTCCCGAGCCACGGGGAGTGAAGATGAGCACACTGACATGATGGCAGTCTTGGAGCAATTTCAGTGGATGAATGCTTGATTTGATCATATAGATCAAAGGATGGACAGGTTAGAGACTTCAAAGGTGGGCAAAATCTTAGGCAAGAGTTTCATGGTGGCCGAGGTCAAGGTTGAGGAGGTCGGGAACGCTATAGGGAGGATTTTGAAGGAGGTAATTATAGAGATAATTTAGAGGATAATTTTGAAGACATCTATGCCCTCCAAGGAAGGAAAAACCATGGGAGACCAGCAAGGAATGAGGATGATGATCTTGGAAAGATTAAGGTCAAAATACCACCTTTTATGGGAAAAATTGATCCAGAGGTGTACTTAGAGTGGGAGGAGCGTATGGAGATGATCTTCAATTGTCACAACTTTGGAATTTGTTCATTATGCACTCCAATGGTGGATAAATGAGCAAAATACCCGAAGAAGAGTAGGTGACGAATTCATTACTACTTGGCGACAAATGAAAGGGGACATGAGGAAGCGATTTGTACCGACTCATTACCATAGGTTGCTGCATCAAAGACTCCAATCATTATCACAAGGTAGTAGGTCCGTGGAGGATTATTACAAGGAGATAGAGATGTTCATGATGAGATTGACCATGAATGAAGAAAGAGAAGCAACCATGGCATGGTTTCTAGGTGGTTGAATCAAGAGATAGCCAATCAATTGGAATTACAACAATACGTGGAATTGGAAGAGATGTTGCATGTGGCTATCAAACTTGAGAATCAATTCAAGAGAAGGGGTACAATTTTAAGATTTGGAGGTGCTACAAGTAGTGGGAGACAAATTCAAGTGTTTGGAGAAGCAATCCCACATAGACAGCAAGCCAAAACCTAAACTAGGTGAAGAAAGCTCCAATCGGCCAAAAAGGGAAGCCAAGGACGAATCTGTCCAAGCACCAAGGAATGAAGGTAATTCTAATCCTAAACCTTCTAGAACTCATGATATTGTTTGTTTTAAGTGCCAGGGATGAGGACGCATTGCCAATCAATGGCCAAATAGGAGAATTATAGTGCTGAAAGGTAATGGTGAGTTAGAATCAGAAAGTGAAGAATGTGGAGATGAAACCAAGCAAGAAGAGGAAGAGATTGAAGATGAAATTGAAACCCTAAATGCTTCCAATGCCGAATTAAGTTTGGTGACTAGGAGAGTCTTGACCATGTACAAAGATGAGGATCAAATTCAAAGAGAGAACATCTTCCACACTCGTTGTGAAATCCAAGGTAAGATTTATAGTATGATAATTGATAATGGAAGTTGTGCAAATATAATTAGTAGTGTTGTGGTTGAAAAATTAGGCTTAGCAACAATTAAACATCCCGAACCATATAGATTACAATGGCTTAATGATGGTAGTGAAATGAAAGTAAACAAGCAAGCCAAAGTAAAATTCAGCATTGATAAATATGTGGATGTTGTTTTGTGTGATGTGCCTATGCATGCTATACATATTTTATTAGGTAGACCATGGCAATTTGATAAAGATACTATACATTATGGTTGAGAGAATGCTATTGTTTTTAGATCTAACAGTAAAAAGGTTAAGCTGTAACCATTAACTCCCAATGAAGTATTTAGAGACCAACTTCAAATACAACAAAGAAGGGAGGCCGAAAAGCTCAAAGAAAGGACTAGTATGGCACCCATGGCAACAACACCAATTCAAGGGGGTAATGTCATGCAAGAACAACCATGTAAGTATCCTAAACTCAAATTAGAAGGAAAAGAAAGAGAGAAACCCGAGAGTGTGGGAAAAAGTGAGGTGGCCGAGAGAGAGAAAGAAAAAGAAAGAAAAGAGAGGAAAAAAACCATTGCTAGTAATGATTTTTAAAGATGTTTATTTAAGATGCTTTTGTTGTATAGAACTTTATCTGCATTGTTGAGAGCTTTACTTACCAGGTGAGTATAATATTAATGCTACATTTAATATTGCTAACTTATCTCTTTTTGCTGTAGGTG
Organism: Ziziphus jujuba; assembly: GCF_031755915.1. Classification (NCBI taxonomy): domain Eukaryota; kingdom Viridiplantae; phylum Streptophyta; class Magnoliopsida; order Rosales; family Rhamnaceae; genus Ziziphus; species Ziziphus jujuba. The sequence continues at coordinate 16,668,980 of NC_083382.1, forward strand.
ATGATTTAGATTTGAGGGCAATCCTTTTCAAGAGGAGGGGAATGATGAGAATTCATCCGTGCCATACAACTGACTACCCGCTGGGGTGCCAATCCGATACGGATGAAGATCAGGCCAATCACTAGAGCTCAAGCCAAGATTTAAGGACAACCTGGTTGCCTTTATACAGGGAGTAATTAAGTCTCAAAAGGGCTTGACAATATATGAAAATACAAAGCCTGTTTTAAGCATCTAAGTGGTGGAAGCCATTACGGTCCTAGGTAGCTGTTCTAGTGCTAATATGGACTCTGAGCAACAAGAAATGGTTCCAACACTTATGGATTCAATGAATATATTTAAGAGTCCATGGAATCATGACAAGGCAGAATCAAAAACACCTAAAACCAGCTTGTACGGACAGCATCTTAATTTGGCCGAAAATGTGTTGTTTGGCCGTTGATTTTGACTTTTCTTCTTATTCAAGCAAGCTTGACTTACTCCAATCAAGGAGAAATATGTGGGAATCATTATTAATCATATTTGGCATCCTAAATGGCACATGGAAGCTGATTTGGAGCTGAAACAAGCTGAAAATTGGTCAAAGATATCTTAGTAGTCAAACTAGTAAACTAGTTTCCTAATTTGATTTTGACTTTTTATTTTAGAAAATTAGTCTTATATTTGGTTTTCTATTTATTTATTTGCTGAAAAAATCAACTTAGGAAATTTATTATTTTATTATTTTCATTGTAAATTAATTGATTCCTAATTCAAAATAAAGAAATTAATTAATCCAAATTAGTTTAGGAAAGTAGGTGAATTTCGGCCAACATGTTTCCTTTTCTATTTGTAGGCCGATTTTAACCTAAATTTTTAAGGTTTATTGTTTTGTGACTCTAGCATATTTGAGGGCCTATTTTTAAGGAAGAACACACCTTTCATATTATTCAGAAAATTAATTGTGAAATAGAATTCTTTTAGTTCTCTTTGAACACCTAAAACACCATTAGAGAGTGAGTGTTTTAGTTTTAACTTATCAATAGAGCTTCCATAACCTCTTGTGGTGTCTTCATTATATCAAGATTTCTAATCACATGTTAGTTAGGGGTTAATGTTTTTTCATAAGAACTTGAACTTAATTGAGATTCAGGCTAATATAATACAGGTTTAGGCACGAGTCGACCTAGGTTGTTATCACTTGCAGGCTACCTAGTGTCCAATCTTACATTGCCCAAGTGTAGATCAGGAGGTGATCTCTTGGGGGTAGATAAGGGAATGAATCAAATGTAATGATAGTTACTCTCATAATGCTAAGGCCTTTTTAGGGTGCTTGGCTTCAGGATCCAAAAGTGATACGAACCTAGGTCGACTTTCTCTTAACTCCATATTATATTAGCCCGGATCTTAATTATGTTCAGATTCTAATGGGAACCTTAACCCCTAATCAACTTGTGATTAGAAACCTTGGTATATGATGAAGAGGCCATAATAGATGATAGATATTCTATTGATAAGTCAAACTAAAACACTTGATTTCTATTAAGTGTTTTAGGTGTTCAAAGATAACAAAGATAATTCTTTCTCACAAGTATTTTTTCTGTATGAATAATGTACTCCATATTATTGAGAAATAAATCCTTTAAATAGGTTTCAAAAAAAAAAAAACCCTAAAGGATTACGTCAAAACCGGCCAAGCATAGACAATTCCTAGTGTGGCCGAATTTCAACTTCATTTTCTAATTTAATTTGGATTAATTAATTTTTTTATTTTGAATTAGGATTTTATTAATTTAAATTTGAAATAATAAAATATCAACTTTACTAAGTTAATTTTTCCAGAAAATAATCAAAATAAAAACTAAAATAAAATATAGTTTCCTAAAACAAAAAGTCAAACTCAAATGAGGAAACTAGTTGACTAGTTGACAACTAAGCATTCTTTATCTAATCACCAGCTAGTTTAGGCTTCAAAATGCTATTTAGGATGTCAAATAGGATTAATATTGATTCTCATATGTTTGCCTTGATTAGAACAAAGAGAAAATGCCAAATCAACAAAATATAGTAAAGTCAGCAAATACAGCATTTTTGGTCCAAAAAGTCCTTCCATGCGCAAATCACCATTTTGGTTGCTTTTGATTATTCCTTATCTTGATTCCATAACCTCTTAATGATATTAATTAAATTCAAGAAGTGTTGAACCCATTCTATGCTTCCTGGAGTCCATAATTGCACTAAAACATCTACCCAGGTCTGTATCGGCCTCCACCACCTGAATGCATAAAATGGCTCTCGTATATCCGGATATGGATAAACCCTTTTGAGAATTGATAACTCTCTATATGAATCCAGCCGGGTTGTCTTTAAATCTCTTGACTTGTGATCTAGTGATTTGCCCTGTCTTCAACTGTAATGGATTAGCACTCTAGCGGGTAGTCGGTTGTACGAGTACGGGCGGATTCTTATAAAAAAGAACCCCGAATTTAACCGTGCTCATATGAGAGCGATCCTAAGATGGGCAAGCTTTTGGGAAGCTCTAAACATAAAACTCCTTACTAAGTGAAGTGACAAAATTGAGAACAATATCTCCAGGGAGTAATAGATTTGCCATTGAAGACAGTGTATTATATATGTGAAGCATGTAGTAGAGAGACTCGCATTGGTTCACACCTAATGACTCTCCAACAAACATGATTTTCTTATTTCTAAATCTCCTTAAGAAATCTTGACCATTGAATCTATATAACCAAGTAACAAATATTTCAATTATTAATTTCACCTAATACATATTCCATAAAGGAGATTGACTTAATATATATATATATAATTTATTGACTTAATATATATATATATATATATATATATATAATTTTTCTATGATGAGTGTCCATGTCCAGACCAATGTCGATGTCCAAACTAACGATGCATATTATATATATAATCTTTAATAATAACATGCATGTATTGCAAAAGTTTTAATTGCAACCGTTGTTTAAATTTGATGCGGTCGGACCTATTTTTAAAAATAAATTTAAAATATTGATTTCTTAGATCTTAATTAACATAACATACTATCATATCGATTTGAAAAGGGACTAAATCTATATATATATATATATATATATATACATACTTAAAGAAACCTTCTTTAAATGTATAGGAAAAGCAAAAGCTGGGGAATGCCACGAAATATGACAAATTGTGATTTGTTGCTGCCACTCCAAATGCGATATATTACTACGTAAATGAAATAGCGACAAGACAGAGGAAAAGAAAAACAAGGAAGAATAACCTCAACGAAATGGTGCTTGGCTAAGTCGCATGCAGAAGGTTGCCATCTATATTTAAGGTAATTTTTATCTGATCTACCATTTTTCTGGCGATCAAACGCAGCATCTAAGAAGCTGTAAAGCTTGGAATTATAAAGAGGACGCGATTTATCGTAAACCCAATTCGCTTTGTAACGATCACAGCTTCTATCTTCAGATTCCCCAACCTCCTTGTGCATATATTTCGCACTTATATGCTGTAAAAAGGGCATGAACAAAAGAGCAACACAAGCACCAACCAACCCCTTCCATGGAAAACAGAAAGAGAGAGAGAGAGAGAAAGAGATGGTTTTTTAACTATATTTTGCAGTAACTTAAATGTGGATTTTAATAGAAGAAAATGAGCTTCACAGTAAGTCTTTATACAATAAGGATAATTCATATGGAAAAACATAGGGGAAAAACAGGTTGAGAAATATTTTAATCTTTTCCTTTCAATTTGCTCTGTGTCATTAATTTACGATTTACGCAGTTGAGAGAAAAAAATGGAAATGCGTCAAGAAATTGTTGAAGATCGGAGATATTCGTTGTCATGTTTCTTTTTTATTAATGCATATAATTAAATCCTCCTCATCTCTTAATAATAATAATAATAATTATATTATTATTATTATTATTATTATTTTATTTTATTTAGTTTTTTCATTAATCTTTAAAATTATGTGGCATTACATCAATGGCCAATAAAGATATGGATAGAAAACAAAATAATTTCACTATTTAATGAATCAATATTTAGAAAGTAATTATATTGTCAAAAAATTTATTTTTAAAATCCATTCTATTTTTAGCTCCATGATTTTTCTTTTCTATCAAAATTTTTTTTCTTCTACTGATCTCATTCACAAGTTACAACAATATTGCATGTGCATATAATTTTTTGAAGTTATGTTGGGGTATGGATTTAAGTATTTAAGACAGTTTTTTAAAAAACTATTGTTAATATCCGTCTTTGTATAATAGTATTGATGGGATTTCTTTTAAAACCATCATCAATACTGAGGTCCACACAATAAAAATATGCAGATGTCAACACTATAAACGACGGACTATATATATATATATATATATGTATATCTAAAAAATGACCTAATATAGGAGCAATTATGACATGTGCATTATATATCTAAATTTTTGTGCACAAATATAATTATATCTATATTCCATATGTACCAATTATTTTTATAAATATAAAATGATGAACAAGTATCGATTTCTTATTTTTTTTTTCATATAAATTGTTAAAGATAAGTAAAATCCGTATGTAAGTGAAAGTAACTGAAACAGTGTAAAAAAAAAAAAATGCTATCTGTATCTACTAATGATCATCAGTAGTGGAATTCAAATTCATATGTTATTTAGTAATTTGAATGGCCATCTAAAAAGTTCATTTTTCCATATTATGTTTTAGAGTGAATATCAATAGCAATTGTTGTTTTAGTAATGGTGCCATATTAGAGATTATCACCATTAGTAACAAGTAGTAAAACTTAAAAAAATAATAATAATAAAGAAAGAAAAAAGAAAAAAAATTATAACTCCAGTATTAATGTTTGTATGTACCAATTATGAATTGAGTTAGTGAATTAATCTTTGAAGGGAATTACTTTAAACCTTGTCATTAATGAAGATGTCATTTCTAAACTTAGTTTATCGAATAATGTTTCTAACATCAAATTGTCCCATTCCATATCAACAACAATTAAAACAAAAACATAAAGATAAAAATAGAGGGATTCTTATGAACATGTGGAGTCTACAAATCTATAAGTTCATTGTAACTTATTCTTTGGTATTTTTCCAAACAGTGAATGATTTGGGTTGTCTCTGTTTGTGTGTGAGCATACCAGTCTAAATTGGGTTAGAAGGGGAAAAAAAAAAAGAAAAGAAAAAGACTAGTGGTAAAAATAATAAACGAAATTATGAAAAGTAAATCTAACAAAATAAATGCATAAATTTGCAAAGAACAATAAAATTAAAGGTTCCTTTCATGTTGAAACAAGTAGGACGTAATAAGCTGAAATGATAAAATAAAGAAATTATAGGGAAAATAAAAATATTGTAAGAAAAATGAATATCTAGATGATTGTAAAGAAATTCTAAAAGAAGACTTCCATATTTAGAGTTTTGGTGTCAGTAGAGCGTTATTTTTTCTTGCTTGTAATGCTCCTTTTTATATGTTGAAATCTCCATCGCTTGGTAGGAAAACTTCCATTGTTGATACAAATTTGCCTTGATATCCTTCAATTCCCATGATGGCATAAGTCTTCCATTCAAAGCATTTTTCTCATTTTAATCGAATTAATTTGAATTTTGTTCATGCTCATTCACAAATCAATATTAATATTTAATCAAATATTTGATTAAAAAGTTCATGCGTATCTGATCTTATTAGGCCCTTAATTACTCCAAGAACAAACTACCATTTTTACAAGTTTTTTAAATTATAAGGAGTTGAAAAGTTTGGTGGAAGGAAAAAGGAAAAAATTATTTGAAGATTGAACACAATGTTCTTTTTTAGCTTATATTCTTTGACATTTGTTTTAAGTATTCTTTTTGTTATTTATTTTCTTATCATCATTGTTTTTTGGTTTATTCTTTTTACCATTTGGCCTTTACGAAACAGACTTGATAAAGACCTATTGATTCAAAATAAGGCATTATTCTAAAACATTAGTGGAGAGTAATTGAATATTATTAATTTCACACAAACTTTAGAAGCAGTTATTATATTTGATGGAAAATAAGATATTGAGTTGCATAATTACCGGGATGCTATTTTTGAATTGATGATGTATTCAACTTCTGAGACAAACATTATCATGCTTGCTTAGCTTTGGTTTTAATGTTGTGAAGTTTTGAAGTTTTGAAAAGTCGTTTTTAGTCTTTAATATTTTTATTTGCATGGGGCTAGCAAATCTGAAGTTGGTGGGTATGATGAATGTTAAATTTTACCAAATAATCGCTTATACTTATGCTTACCACTTTATATTTTCTTAGTGAATTATGCTTCATTAGAATGGATTTATGTTGATTTTACTATTTCCCTATTTTTAGGTAAAAAAGACTAAAAGATTGAGTTTAGAAGGTCTTTCGATTCTTTTTAGAAGAAATATGGAGACATATGTTTTATGGAGCTTTAATGAAGCTAGATTGCTGATTATCTATTTAGGATATTATTTTAGAAGCTTGGAGATTTATTTTTAATTTTTGAAGATTTAATTCTCTATTGTATCTCACTGTATTAGAGACGTTGATTTTCTATGCAATAGTCACTACTACCAGTTTTTCTATACAATAGTCACTACTACAAGTGTAATTTTTTATTGTAACATCTTCGTAAAATTTCATTGCACTAAAATCATGGGATCAATGCTAGCATTTATTCGAAGTTAACATATATGTGTTTTATTTTTTATACTTGGTGATTTTGAAGCTATACGTGATTGGAATTTGGATTGAAGAATCAACAAGCGGAGTTTGGATTGAAGAATCAACAAGCTCAGTATCACTCTCATATGCAATTAGGATAGAAAATAAGCTAAGGGAATAAGCTGAAGAGTTTAATTTAGAAGACAGATCAAAATAAAGGCTCAATTCAAGAGGCTGTGGGATCATAACCCTATCAACCTAGTTACTTGGTGGCTAAATAATAGATCATTGTTGTCTACTTTTGTACATATTTTAATTTGTGGATGCTCCGAAATTATAGGAGCTCATTATTTTTAGTGATATTGTTTTTTTTTATTTTTTTGGAATTTTAAGAAATTAGGAAAAAAATTGGAAGCCCGAGTTATATTTAAAGTGGTTAATTTTCTCACTAAAGGCAAACCTTCTCTACCTAAAGAAGCTGACATATACAGTATCTAGCAACCATTATCTATACAACCATTCTACATGCCTCCTCTACCATTTCCACATCACCACTATCAATTTTCCACCAATGAGGCAATTTAGTTCTAGCTTGAGAGTTCTTGAAGAAAAAAAAGAGCATTGAAGCAAGATTATGTCTAGTTGGCAGTGAGCGTTCAGATACTATCGGTGTGTCTATTTAATCTCTTTGATTCTTAAATCATTGTATTCTGGAAATTGATATATGATTTTCTAGAGAAAAAAAAATTGGATCTTTTTAATAAAAAATAAAAAATAAATCTCTTTGATTTTTTTAATAATATCTTATTTTCTTTTTGATGATATTTGATTTTATGTGTTCTTAAATCAAAAGTACGAAATCAGTTGGCTCTTAAAACCACGATCCTATTAATATAATAATTGGATCTTTATGAAATAAATTACTTGAAAAAACTTAACACTTCCCTATAGGTTCCATACTTGGTTACTCACCATAACAAGTTTATATTCGTATACTTGTGAGTGAAAATCTCATAATACCCTTGTTCCACATAATCTTTCTCAAAATGTGGTTGGATGTAAATGGGTTTTTAAGTTCAAATGCAAGTCTGATCGGTATAAGGCTTTTCTGGTGCCGAAAGTTCAATCAAACACTTTGTTGAATTATCATGACACTTTTAGTCCTATAATTAAACCTAATTATGGGTTGTGTAGTCCTTTGATTAGCGTTGGCATCAGGGTGGCCTTTGCGACAATTGAATTTCAATATTGCATTCATATATGAGAATTCACACAAGGATGTACCAACTGGGTTTGTTAATATTCTTTTCAATCATAAGTGTGCAAGCTTCAAAAAGCCATATGTGGTTTTAAACAAGCTCCATGACTGTGGTACCTTAAGCTTTATACTCACCTTCTATCCATTGTTTCGTACATTCGTAGTACAATTTATTCTCTTTTTCTTTATGTACGTGATCTATCAATTATTATCTTGTCTACGTTGATAATTTGATTGTTATTGGCAACTCATTTTCTATGGTTAATTCTTTTGTTCACTAACTTAGCACAAAATTTTCCATCAAGGACATTAGTGTTGAGGTCATTCTTATTGCATCGACACTTTCTTTCTTTCATAACAAAAATATACTCAAGGCTTGTGGACAACTAATATGTTGAGTGCCAACCTCATTCAGATGCCTCTATGCATTAGTAAAGCTCTCTCATTAATGGATGGTTAAAATCTCACAAATGCTTTTGAATTTCGTCAGGTGGTTTATATTTTACAATCTCTATTCACTCGACCGATTGGATTTGTAGCTAACAAATTGTCTCAATTTATGCACAAAACTACAACTTCTCATTAGTGTTTTGCGATATGTTGAAGGTTCAATTGACCATGGTCTTCATCTTCGAAAAATCCTTCTATTAATCTTCATGCACTTTTTAAAGTAGATTGGGTTGGGAACAAGGATGACAGTACATCTACTAGAGCCTTTCTTCTTTACATGGTCATAACCTAGTTTCATGGAGTTCTAAGAAGTAATGATTCGTTGCTTGCACATCTACTGAGTTAAAGTACGGTTGTTGCAGCTACTAATGTGGAGTTTTGTTGGCTTCAATCCTTGCATCAATAGTTATGCATGCCTCAATCACAAGCTATGGCTATATACCATGATAATGGTAATGTAAGCAAAACATATCATTATGTGAATCCTATCCTTCAATCTTATATGAAGAATCTCAAGGTTGATTCTCATTTTATTCATAATTTAGTTCAAGTTGGGGCTCTTTGTGTGATATATATTTCTTCTAGGGATCAGTTAATGGATGTTCTTAACAAACCTTTATTACGTGCACAATTCCTTTTCCTTCGATCCAAGATTGGTATTTCCATTTGAAAATCCATCTCGTATGGGCATATTTGAGAGAATTTTCAATTAGTTATAATCTTTATATTGTTACCTATAATTTGGTGACTATTACATTTCCTTGATTATTGATTTAGTTCCATATATGGTAGTTTGCATTTTATATATATATATATAGACTATTTTACCAATGACATGATAGGCTTTCCTTTCAGTTGTTCTAAATCTTAAATATGTAACCTGTATATTCCAAACTTATTTGATATACAAAAACTGGATTACTTTAGAATGTATATTGTCTTCTCTATAGTATATAATCCAAAATTTTCAAAACATCTAGGATATGCATATCAAACAACTTCACCAACATTTAAATTTTGTGTGGTTTATATGAATCGTAGACTATTGCCAAATTTGTTATACACAAGTTGAATGGCTTCAAAAAGTTAAGGTTATGTACATTGGATGGATTTTTAATATGTCAAAAAAATTTGAAATGCTTTATATATCCTAGAGTTTGTTGTTGTATTCAGTATACATAAGTCGGATTCAAAATGTTGAAGTTATATATATGAAACAACTTTATTGGTTATTGAATTAATATCCAAACATGATGATTTGATACAAGGTGTAAGAGTTAGATCAGCTAGAGTAGCTACTTACCTAACAGGTATCCAAATATGTACCAAAGTCAATAACAAAGGGAGAAGAAAGCTCCTTCAGTGACAGCCAAAAAAAATGCTTCTATTGAAACACATTTTGGTCCATGACAAATATCTAAGTTTTTACCATAGTTAAGACAAACTTATAATCAATGCCCTTACAACATTGCACTTCGAAATCACTACTTGATTGTTTTTCATCCTACATTTATTTATTATTGGGATGAGAAGGTTATGGCCAAGAGCAAGCTAGCTTGAAATGTTAGCAACAAACAAGCTTTTGGTAATGCTCTTAGGAATGGTTGTGTATGAGTTGTGTTTTTAGGTTTTAGTTATGATACTTTTTGGTTTTTAGGGTTTCTAGAGTGTTCTAAAATGTTGAAGAAGAAAGAAGGAGAAAGAGAATATGTTGGTATTTGAAAATGAGACCTAGATATACAGCCATATCATTCATTCAACAATATAAGTATGAAATTACAACTAGTTCATATATACCAAGCATGTGAGCTTACAAAATGAGTAAAGCATTTGAAATTTAAAAAATGAAATGGTCAACATTTAAATTTTTATACATAAAAACATAGAAACCAGTTGCAATATATTTGTTCCAAATATAGCAAAAAAGTGGCACATAGTTTGAACTAAATTTCTATTGTCTAACTAGTTTGGATAAACAACCAAACTAGCTTCACCTACTTAGTTCCCCTTTGTATCTAATTACAAAACTCGGTTTGAAGCATCCTTGGTCATTAAGAAATGTTGTTCCATGAGATAGGAATGTTCTGGAACTGGATCATGTGTCGAATAGCTCCAAAACTGACCCAAACTTTGCACACTAGGCCCATCAAATGCAGCAATATGTCTGGAATAGAAAATGGACTTGCCCATGTCATTTTAACCTAAAATATGGACCATAGTCTTTTCTATATGTCTGTAGACATTTTGCAAAATTTTATCCCAAAAATCCTCTTGCAGCCTGAGATATAACACAAACAGTAGACCTATATTGGTGGAAATTATGAATCTAGCACCATAGGCATTTCAAGCATAATGTTCCTACTCTTTTGTGCGTAGTTTTGCCTATCCTTTTGCATACATAACTTAGGCACAAAACATCATCAAAATATACCTTACATCAATTAAAAACATACAAGAAAATATAAACTTATAAAAGGAAAGAAGGTGATACTAAGGTGTGCATGCTAACCGGATAATGCATGCACCATCAAGTGGTGAAATTTCCACACTTCAACATTTACCAATTACAATTTCATAAAAGAATTGAGGCATTCTCCAATTGCAACAACATAAGAATTAGGGCCTTTTGAATGTAGTGTTTATAAATTTAATTTTATTTATTTAAAAGTATAAAATAGGTATTTTTATAAGTGTAGGAAGTAAAAAGTACATATTTTACTGAGGTTTAGGAGAGTTTTAGAGTGAAAAAAAAAAATTCATATGATTTCTAATTGTGAAGACTCACCCTAAGAAATACAATTAAAATTTGACCAAGTGAACTATGTATGGATCCTAGGTTTTATTTTATTTATTTATTTTTTTTTATATTTAAGTTTTTGGTTTGATTTGTATTTAATTGCATAGAGCTTGCTAATACAAATTCATAGACTGGTTGAACACCCTATTCTAAGTTATGGTCAAACATTTATAGTTTTAATAAGTTTTGCGCATCAATATTTTATTTGTGTCTAAGCTAATTTAAGTTTTTCTATCCTTTTATGGATCCAAGGTCTATAAATGCATTGAAAAGCATGCCCAAGGTTTATACAATTTAGAAAATGCATGTTTTGTCCTTGAAACGTAGTAGCCTTATCATCAGGATCACCCACCGATAGACCTAACCCATTTTAGGAACATGCAACCACCTATTCAGATCCTGTAAATTTTCATCATTTTTTGAGTTACACATGTCGACCATCCCAGTTACCCCTTAAAAGACCAACCTCTTCCCAAAATTTTACAATGATTCAGTGCTGGATTTATCGGGATTGGGCGTTCAAAGCCGACAATAATGTCATTCCCATATTCAGATGATTGGACCATTTTCTAGCCAGTCAAAGTTGAGTCATATCTTCCATACCCTCCCACCCCCTTGCCCCCTCTTTCCTAGCTCTTTATTTTGGACTTTTTGAATCCATATCTTACCTTTATTCATTTAGATTCCTCACGATTTTAAAGACCCGTTAACATCAAGTTTGACTGAAACTTTAAAAGGATTTTTCTATCACCGGTGATACTGTTGGACTAAGGTGAGCATACCAATGTAATCCCCATTTCATGAGCTTTCCATTGGTATATAATTTCTAAATTGCAAACATTTTTTCATTAATTTTCCATTTCTGAATCAATTAATTTAAGTATCAGGTGAAATTAGAATGTGCTGGGATAATCTAGAACCAAATTGAAGTTAGAAATTTGTGGTTAGATGTTATCATGACCCAATAGAATGCTCAATTTTATAAAATTAGCCTTAGGTTGAAAACTCTTATTTTTGTATCAAGTCTCATGGGCTTGCAGTATGATTGACCGTTTAACTCCAATTTGGTAATCTTAGTGTGGTAGAATTTATTTAGGATATTGATGCACATAATATCTTTGGTTTAATATTTAGAGTCTAAGAAATATTTTTATTATATTTCAAGGATATAGCTTAAGACTGGAGGGAATTCTATGACGAATCAAGCTTGAGCTACTATTTGTGACTGAATTAATGTTTTTGAAAATGATTTATGGTTATAAATATAATTCATGCTATTATTTGTATTCTAGCAACTTCAAATTTATATGATTTTTATTTTTGCAATGAATAGTTTAGATGATTAATTATTTTTTGAATTACTTATGATAATGTTTTTTGAAAAAATATGCTTATGCTTTCAATATATAAATATATGTTTGTATTTATGTACTTATTTATATGATGGGTTTGTGTAAAATCATGTTTTATGTATAATGGACTTATATTTGGGATTATGGATTATTGATTGTATATGTACCATTAGATATTAATTTGATGCATATTGATATGCTCACTATTTTATGATCCATTATTGATTGCATGTTTCATCAAATTAAATGTTAAGTCCTAGCTCTGTGGTACTTTAGGATGCTTAGGTCAGTAAAACAATTTATCTTTCTCCCATGACTCTATGATACAATATGATGTTGTGTGCAGTATTGTAATGGATTGGGTAATGGATATGATACACATGTGCTGATATGCAAAGGTAAAACATTTATTTAATTATGTGATTTTTGGTAGTTATAATTGTTATTTGTATTATCATATGAAATTTGAGATTTATTATGTTTTGGGAAATTTGTGGGTTTTGGTGAAACTTTGTTTTCCAAAAGGGGGACCTTATATTAAGCAAACATAACGTCTTGAGGTAAATGTTTTTAATAAATGAAATTAATTTTTTTCCAAGTTTTATTTTTTATTCATACACTAAGCTTGTTTCATAGTTTTATATAGTAAATTGTTCTCTCAGATCTTAATTGACATGTTGTGCATACTATATCTAAGCATTCATCATCAGCATCATCATCATTTTTTATTTTCATCATTCTCACATTTTCATTATCGATATTCTTCCATTATTGATGTATTGTCTACTTCTTTATACTTTTGTTGAATACCATACTTTAGATTACTTTAGTAGATTAATCAATTATATATGACCCTTATTTTATTTTATTTCTCTATTTTTTTTTTTTAACTTGAGTTTTGAAACCTTTAATATTGATGCTGTTGATTTGTTGGAAAAAAATTATGTTAATGACATTCGATGAGACTTCCTTAAACGAGATCACTTCGGATGTAGGAGGTGGCTGTGTCACTAAAAAATTTGTTTTAATTATATTTACATTTTACATCTTTGATCTATTATAAGGAATGAATGTATAATTGACTTGTGGCTGTATAATTGACTTGTGGCTTTTTTCTTTTCTTTTCTTCTTCTTCTTTTTTTTTTTTTTTTTTTTTTGAAGTCTAATTTTGTACAATTGTGAAGTTGACTAATATATTTATTTGATATATTTTGTTCAAAAAATAATTTATTCTTTATTTTTATTTATATATACATTCTTAAAATCAGGTTAAATAGGTAGCAAAAAATTTGAAGAACTGGTTTGAATTTTAATATTCCCACTCAAAGCTAATATAAATAATCTTTTTTAGTTTTTGCTTTTTTTAAACAAAACCTAATTAAATAGAAAAGGAGCAACACTAAAATTTTCTTGGGACAGACTCCTAATTATGACTAATGATTTTTCTAGTTTATAAAACGATTTCCTATACATGTGGCTCGCTGAAACTATGGCAAAAAATACATTCAAGACCAGAATATGTCCGAACATTTTTCTGACAATGCAAAAGTCTCTCATCTTAAAAAAATAATAATAAAAAAAATTAAAAACAAAAAAAAAAAAAAAACACTTTCTTCTGCTGAAGGAAATAACTTCATCTATAAAATTTTATTATTTTATGTCTTTTAAATAGAGAATTGCAATATGAATATTTTTAATTTAAATGCCGAAATCACATTGTAAAAGTTTTTTTTTTTTTTTTTTTGGTTTTTGTTTTTTGGGGTAAATGTATTGTAAAAGCTTTAAAGTCAAATAAATCAAAGTAATATTTGCAAGCCCATCATATCCTAATGAGCTCAGCATAAAGAAGGTTGTTCCAAGTATCAGGAAGCCCAGGTAGGCACCAATGAAGGCAGTCCATACTTGTATGGTTGGCATTGGCATATATGGATGGGTGTGCATCTGTTCTCTTTTGTGACAGACTTGTTATATGCAGCAAATGAACTTCCTTGGACATGCTTTTCAACACCTTCTCCACTATCACTTCTGCTTGAGGCTTTCCTTCCGGGTATGCTGGCCCGTTTAATGGTCCTTTTTCTTTGTAGCAATTTCTCCTGTTAATAAAACATTTATTCACATAATTCAATATCGCTCAATCACAACCAGGTTGATTATTACCAATGGTGGAAAACAACCTACTTATCGATCTTATTAATCATTGCGATTCAAGAAGGGTGAAAAAAAAGCAAAAAAAATCACACACGGAATTATTTTTTATTTTGACTTATACTCATAGTTCTAGTCCATATCGATGGTGGATGTCGTGGTTTCAACCCAAAATGGAAACGAACTGTTAAGAGTGGTGATACTACAAAATTTTTGGGATATAATAAATTGAATTTTAATTATTCTTAAGGTGAACCGTCGTGTAACTACATAGTAAATAATATATACAGAGTCAGTAGTGGACTCATAATTTTTTTTTTTTCTTTTTCCTGATTTGTGGATCTGAAGTGATACAAAACAAATGCGAAATAACAATATTTTGTGTTATGCTGTAATCCAGCTAATTAGAATATTGCCTATATGAAGGATTAAATCTTTTTTTTTTTCATTTTTTTACTCGACTGTTTGAGAAATTAAATATAATTTTCAACAAAAATATTAATTAAATAAGTATTATATTGCAAAACTAAATAAATAGTACAATGATACGTTAAATAATTATGATTCCATAATAGTGAAAGACGAACAAAAGTATATATAGGTAGGTGAAAAATAAATAAATAGAAGCATTTAAACCAAAAGCAAAGGAAAAGGAAAAGTTTAGAAGTGCATATATAGGAGAGAGATGGGTGAAGGCACATTTATATTTCTATGGGATTAAGACGGTAAAAATTAAAACTAAAATTAAGCATTAAAATGTTTTAGAAAGAAATTAAGCAGGATGTGGGCCACAGAGCCCTCTGTGGATTAACGTATAAGGTTACCTCATCCTCAACTACCTGTTTCGATTAATAAAAATGGTGTTATATATATATATATATATATATATAGATTATAAGCAATTAAATCCTAAAATAATGGAAAGTGAATTCGACAGAATCCTACAACATTATTTTTTTTATTTGTTACTATTAGGTTTACTAATATAAAAGGGGAGGAGACGCATCATTTTGAAAGCATAGATGTGAAAGATACACTACTAGACCAATTATAATGTAGGACATTGGAGTTTTGTTCTTCCCTCCTCAAAACCCAAAAAGAAAAACAGGGAAAAAAAATTAGAAAATGAAATTAATAGACAACAAGTTCCTTAATTATCTTTACCAAAATAAATAAATAAATGAGGTCATCATGATATTCAATCTCGGACTGGGCGTCAACTTACTTCTTAGTAGAAGGAGAAATTCCCTGAAAGAAGACCTTGATTTTCTTATCAACTTCTTCGTCCACCCATCCAGCCCAAGTATTCAAGGCTTTTTCATAGCTAACTAGCTGGCCCATGTGTCGATATAACTTATGCCGATCAAAAATTAGATCCCATCTGGCATGGGAAAAAAAAAATTATAATAAATAAATAAATACATAGCATAAAACAAAAACAAATAAAAATAAAAACAAAAATCACTATATATATATATATATATATATATATAGTCTGTTTATGATGCGGACGATTATCATATACACTACAGTATTGATAACAATTTTTTATAGTATTGGTGACGATTTTCTAAAAAACTGTTGTTAATATTATGAAAAACCGTCATTAATACTACGGTCTTTATACGGGACCGTGTTCACCATAGAATTTTCATATATATATATATATATATATACGGATCAAGCTATTACCAGAATCTATATATATATATATATATAAAGAGATAACAACATTTTACGCCATTGAATATGCTAGCCACTTTTTCTACTTTGCCTTTTATGCTACAAAATAATAGTCCACAATATGTAAGAGGTTTTGTTATTTTGAGAAATGTAGTATAGTTGAGATGGGCAAAATGTAGCTACTTGCCAGATCCTGTTTGGCATTTGGCAAAGTTAGTTGGACTTGTTTTGCTAGATATTTTTAAAACAGTTTTTTAAATTTGAAAAAATAGGAAACTACTGTCTAAAACAATTGTAAAGCATTTAGCAGTTATATTTTAGAATAATTTTTTAAACCAAAAAAAAAAAAATTGAAAAAAATAAAACTTAGTAAACAACATTTTATTGTTTTTTCTTATTTTGGAAATAATTTTTACATAATAAAAAGACATACAAATGATTAATTGGGTATCATCTAAGAAGATTGAAATCTAGAATCACCTAAACACAGTTGATATCCAGGATGCCTGAGTAGGGATGGAACCAAGAACACCCTAATGGGCCTTAATGTCCAATGACTACCTAAATGGACTTAGGCACGGAAACAATGGAGCAGTCCAACCTATGGAACCGTCCAAATGGCTTAATATCCGAGACCATTTGAATAAGCCCAGCATCTCATAATGAGCTTGAAAACCTAAACTACCAAATGGGCCTTATTTTTTCAAAATAATATAAAATTATTTTCTAATCTCTATTTTAAAAACAGCGATTTAAAAATAGAAATTAAAAAAAAATTACCAAATAAGATATTCTAAATTTTTGAAAAAGTGAACTTTTATATGTTTAGATAGCTAAAGCCTATTTGATAAATAGTACTTTTGAGCTCCAATAAGTGTTACGACAAAAAATAATAATAATAATAAAAAATAAAAAAATAAAAATAAAAAAGCACCTGACCATGTGTTTGTCAAAAAAAATAGAAACTGCTTTTTCTTTGAAAAGTAGTCACCCCAGATGCTTCTCTCAGGAGCATCAAAATTGATATTTTCAAAATAAACGCTGCAGGATGAAAATAATAATAATAATACCATTGCAATAATTAAAATATCAAAATAACATAAACAACTTTAAAAATAACTTTTTTTTTTAATTGTACGCAACCAAACACTTAATATAACCTTTATGAACCACTTTTTGACGAGTATTATAAAAAATAAATGCTATCAAAAATATATTATTATAAAAAGCACTCTCAAACACGAATTTGTTAAGAAATAAGAAAGTGTGGTGCAAAGAATCAAATTCTCAAATTTAAAAAAGTAGTGTTTGACATAGGCTCTGTTTGATAACAGATAACTATATACCTTAGAGTAGTGAAAGTTTTAGTATTTGGATAATTATAGAAAACTATGAATTCAGAAAATCAAATTCTCAAATTTAGATATTTTTCAAGAAATGTCAAAAATTTGAACAAAACAAATTTTTAAAAATTAGTTTTAAGAGAATCATTTTATAGGAGTTAAAATTATGGAAATTCTATATTATTGAATTTATATTTTTAAATTAAGGATAAAATTATGTTTAAGAAAATGTATAAAACCAGCTTTTAGGAACTGTATTTTTCCATATTGTGACAATTAATTTCCCATAGTTTATGCAATTTTTATATTTTAAAAATCATCCAAATGCAGGATAGTTTCAGTTTTTCAAAAAATTTTAAATTCCCATCAAGTTTGATATTTTTCAAATAGAATAAAAAAATAAAAAAAAAAGAACAGAAGTCTAATATCAAAAATATTCCATATCAGTTTGCCAGCTAAATGAAAAGAAACTAAATTATAGACTAACTTTCGCTTAGCTGGACTGAAAGTCCACCAATGCCAAGAGTTGAAAACCAGAACATCCATTTGCTTCCACATTCCGCCACTAATTTTTTGGAGCTCCAGAACCTTCCCATATCTCTTTTCGACAATGTCAACCAAGTATGCTTTGCGATGGAACAATAAGGAAACATTGTGGTTCTGTGTTCAATAATGCATATATATCAGAAGTATATAGTCTTGTAACTGTGGGCAAGATCATCCACAATATGAACATCAGCACAGGATTACAAGTAATTTATAAGATATTTTATCTTCAATTACATGTAATTCATAGGATGTATATTTGAAATACATGTGATTTAGCACTATTATCCATCATGTTGTGGGCTGCTTCGTCTATAATAACAATATTATATATAATCATTAGCATTAATTCAGTAAAGTAGTTGGACAAATTATAAAAATAAATAAATAAAATTTACTTATCATCATTGCAGGTCATTACAATTAAAATCCACATATGTATTACAATTTAATCGAGGAGCAAAGATGATTTACTTTCATATATTAGATTTCTAGTTTAAAATGTCAAAATATAATTAAATATTGTATAGAAATTTGTCATCAGTATTTAATTGATCTCATAGCAAAACTCTATAAAAAAGAAAAAAGAAAAAAAGAAAAAAGAAAAAACCCATATAGTGTTTGAAATATATGTAAACAAATTTTATTATTATCTATATATGTATATTAATTACCAGAAATGTGAATGTAGAGACAGCTCGTATTCTCTCTAGGGTGTAATCCGCAGAGTCTAGCATGGCTGTTTGAATTATCATGCATGCAAGGGACTGCCACTGGTTCAAGCTTATTGAATCTCCAATAAACATGATTCTTTTATTTTTAAATCTCTTTAAAAAATCTTCCCCATCAAAGCTGATAATCAAGTTGCAACAGATCGATCAATAACTTATTATAATTTATAATTTCTAGTTGAAATGCAGATGGGTTATGTGAAAGACGTAAGCAATTTATATATGTTGTATATATCCAACGTATACAAAAAAATTTGAAACCATCAAGATGATACTTTCGCATAAGGAAACTAGTTCATACTTTCTATGATTAGGCATCTTTTTTTCTTCACCATAAATAGGAAGGAAAAAATAATTTATAATTTGAAAAAAAAGTATACTTAGTGTTGTCACTATGCTATGAAGTAGTAATTGGTATGAACAAATTGGTACTATAGTATTATCGAAACTAAAAACAAAGCTCAAATATCAAAATGCTTCTCAAAATAAATAAAAATAATGTGTGTTTAGTCTTTTGTTTTTCGTGTTTGGTTTTTACTGTTTGATAAGGTGTAGCATGTTCACTTTCAATGTTGCGTAGGTTTAATTAAAATTTATTAGGAATTTCAACTAACTGTAAACTGTTTTTTTTGTTTTTTTTTGTTATTTTATTTTTACGAACAATTAACTATAAACTTAAAAGGGAAAAGAAATACCAAATCAGCACAATTGAAATTATGTTTAATTAATTTACTGTTTTTTCTTTTTAATTGATTAACTTTGCAGTTATTATGTTTAACAAATTCTAGATATAATTAACTAATGCTAACAAATACTTGAAATAAGCAAATTGGATAGAATTAAGTAAAAAAAATAAAAAATGATGAATCAAAAACCAAAATAAAAGGAATAATTTTTTGGTACCTAGGTAGGTTGCATGCATAAGGTTGCCATCTATATTTGAGATAGTTTGTGTCTGGTCGACCATTCTTCTGACAATCGAAGATGAAGTTTATGAAGTTACATCGGCTTGAATTATAAAGAGGATATGAATCATCGTAAACCCATTTTCCTTCATAAATATCGCATCCCTTGTTTGCCGATGATCTTTCAAACTCGTTCTTATCATTCTGTTTCCCATATACTTGGTCCACAAATAGCATCATCAAAAGTAGCACAACAACAGACGAACAAAATGCACCCATTTTGCAGGAAATATTGTGAATCCAAGATGAGATAGATCTAGGAAAGATTGGTTTTGCAAATATGAAGGTATTTTGTGGAGCATTTAACAAGAACGTAGCGGAGGGGTCTTGTCTAATTGATTATGTTGGTCATTAGTGTATTTATGTGCGCAATTAATTATGATTTTGATGGGATTTTAATAAAAATTGCTTTCAATCTCTTTTCGTTTACTTGTAATAAAGAATTGATGACGATTGTGCATGTCTTTCGAGCTTGTGGTTCATGTGGGACAAAGTTCCTTTTTTTTCCCCCCCTTATATACATATATCGGTTTACATATCAAAAATTACATTTCAAATGCCACAGTTAACACCACATGTTTTATGAGTTTAGACTGACTATCTTTGTTTTTAGGAAATTACAAAAATACTTTCACACTTTATTTTGCAATTAATTGGTTTATTTTCTACACGTGTTTTATGAGTTTAGGATAACTATCTTTGTTTTTAGGAAATTCCAAAAATACTTTCACAGTTTATTTTGCAATTAATTCGTTTCTTCTCTGTGTAATCCTTTTATTATTATTATTATTTTTTTTCAGGAGTTAGAATTATTAACTAAAGGGGAGAAGGATTTTTACCTAGGTTGATAGAAGCAAGACCTGAAGGTCTCTTTGCAATGATTTTTACTATGGAACCAAGTATTAGAATACATTATTTGAAACATTTGAAATGTAAATTAATTTTTTAAAGCTTGAAGATTTGAAAATGAATTCTTTACTGTATTAATTTTGAAGGTTTTCAAATTCTATGGTTAATTTCTAAATAAAAATCGTTATATTGATCGTATTGAAGCAACAGATAAAACCTTTTGAGTGATTCCAATTGGAGAATTTTCTTAACATATCGAGAATCATCTTTGTAAAATTTTTTTAAAAGCCAATTTTGGCTACATAATTTTTCATAATTAAAAATTCAATTTTTGTCGCCAAATAATTCAGCAACAAATAAAAATCATCGCCAAGTTTGTCGATTAATGCTCCTCGTGCAATCCTTTTTGCTATGACTTTACTCCAAATCATCAGTGACTACCTTTAGCTACAAAATTCTTCACCCAAAATCCTTGTCACTAGATTTGTTGGTAAAAAATTTCGAAAACTTGAAAAATATATTCTTTCGTCAACAGTTAAAATTGTTAGTAAAAGAAATATCTTTGTAGCTAGAATCTCACTTTTGGCTATGAATTTATTCAGCAACAACAAATTTTGTCACTAAATTTATTATTAAAAAAAATATCAAACTTTTTTGAACCATGGATTTCATAGCCAAAAGACACCAATTTGTAGGCAAAAGTAACATTTTGTAACAAATATTTACATAGCCAAATGTAACATTTATCTTCAATATTTTTTATGGCCAAGTATAATCTTTAGCTTAATACTTTTGTAGCCAAAATGATACATTTTGCCAAATTATTTTTTGAAGCCGAAAACCTTCTTTTTTTTTTTTTCTTTTTTTTTTTTTGGGTATCTTTTGATATGACATTGTTTTCTTTTGTGAAAGACTCCTTTGGCTACAAGAGATGTAGCTAAAGATCACCTTTAACTAGGATTTTAGGGCGTAGCTAAAAAATTTTAAAATATTTGTATCAATGATGTATATCATAGCTAAATATTTCTCAACATTCTTTAAAAAAAAAATTAATTGAATTTAATATTCAACATCACATCTAATTTTAGTCAAAATGTTAAATACTACTAGAAAATACAAAATGAAAATAATGAATTTATAAAGTATATAATTAATAGATACAAATTCAACGTTAATCTTAATATCTAATAAGAATCTACAAATTACTATAGATAATATCTTTTGAAAAAAAAAAAAAAAAGTTGAATAGGTCTAATAGACTGATGCTGGAGGTGCTGAAGGCTACATAAAAGTCATGTCGAGTTCATTGATGAGGGTATGACATTCTTCACATCATATAACTTTGCCGATATCTAAAGCATGATCCTCTCCTTCCTCTAATGAACCACTGTAGGAAAGACAACAAAACTTCAGCCTATCCAAAATAGATGTGAAAGTGTTTTCCACAATCAATGCAGCAACCTGAAATGCATAGAAAAGTCAAGGTTGATTTGCCAATTGACTAGGGAATATACATGAAACCTCATAAAGCAGTAGAATTTTATTGCTTTACAGGTTCTGCCGAAAGCTAGTTCAAGTTTCCACACATCAATAAGTTGGAATCCTTTTAATATGCAACTGCATCAAAAAGATGCTAAGAAGAAATATTTTATTGGATACACTAAAAAAAGTGGCTTAAAAAGTTTGTATTGCAAAATATGTAGTGATACCTTGTTCGAGATATTTTATTAGTAACCATAGCTCCAACCGCACCCCTAAGCAACTTTCAAAAACAACTATTCTAGATGTGTCAATATTCTTTGAGACAGATGATCCAATGCAACCTAATAAAATAGAAGAAACCATACCAATTTAGGAGAATACTAGTTTACTGAAATCTTAATAGTAGAGTGGAATCTGAAATAACTATTAACCGAACGCAAAACCTAAGCCTCCCTATAATTCTATTTTGAGGAGGTATCCATCACTTGCTTCGTAAGTATTTACACCAGCTAAAACCATAACTTGTTTCATAAGCAAAGATACTACGAGGAAATTAAAGTCAAGGGGACTATAAGTAAATTAAAGTCAATAATCGATTTCAGTTGGAATTCAACTAAAGGTAAAATTACAAAAAACAGTATAAAATAAATTCTTGTATTAAAATGGACACAATAGTAATGATTGTGCCGTTAGATGATTTATTCCAAGTGAATGATCCCTTTCACCGATTCAACAGAGCTACAAATGAGGTTTGGTAAAGGAATTTCGAGAGGAATGTATGGTAGAATGGCTGGATGAAACCTGATTCCAATGGCACTTTCTATAGGAACATTTAAAGGGTATCAATGGATCTCTCATTATGGATAGTAGGATATTTGCTTTGTCTAAGGAAACACCTCTCTTGGTCAATAAAAAAATATTTTCACAGTAAAAAATTAACTGTAAAACTCATTTGGTCAACTTTGGTCAATTTCAATCAAATTTGGTCAAATATTTGAATTCGAAGCATTTTCTCAAACTGTGTTTGCTATTATTGTTTTTTTTTTTTTTTTACAGTGCAAAGACACTTTCCCTAAGTTTTCCTCATCCACAATAGTGCCTTCCATGTAGAGGAGCTTCCAAAATCATGGGGTGACATCATGAATAAAACAACCCACCTTTTAAAAGGTGATGGAAAGCACATGACCTCTTGTTCTAGAAAATTCCTCTGCTTTAATGTGGGTAAACCAACCTTCATACTGAGGGTTATCCTCCTTAATGTAATTTATAACGAATATTCAATATATTCCAAGCTATGTTCTGAATACTCATGAGCTCGGTAAATTTATCCACAAGATAAAAGAAATCAAACCTTAAAATTTCATCCATTGCGTTGCAAGACACGATTGGTCCAACAAAAAAAAAAAAAAAATGGTGTCTATCTTTCCATTTTCCAGTCTTAATTTCATGCCAAAAATCCCAATTCTTAATAAATTGGGTGTTTAATTGTTTCCATGTATAAAATTTAGACACTGACTTGAAAGTAATACCCCTCCGCACATGCCTTTTTTAACAGCTGGTGGATGGAATTCTAGGAGGGACATAACGGTGGCCATAGAAAGTGAAATAGCAGGACAAAAAATTTTGATAAATAAATAATACTAAAGGCTAAGTGTACAAAATACACTAAAGATGATAGACCAACTTGCAGATCCCAAATAAAAATTGTTATATGAACAGAACGGTAACCATCTTGCTATATGAAAAGAATTTAAGGGAAATTTTTATTCACTAAAGAAGACGATATGAATTGCAATATAATACTACTATTCTTTGGTGGATATTATTTGCTAGAAAGCATAAGAATACATATGATCATATCAATGGATTTTAGCTTTAAGGGAGTTCTGCATATAGGAGTACATTCCAAGTATCAGGAACACCAGCGAGACACCAGTGGCTGCAGTCCATGTCGCGGTGGCCACCGTGGCCGTAAAAGGATGGGTGCCCATCTTTTCTGAGCTGTGATAGGGTTGTAACATCTAGCAATGTAACTGGTTTTGAAATGGAATGCAACACTTTCTTTAGTATTAGCTGTGCTGGGTGTGGACCTGCTGGATAATTGGGCCCAGGCACTGGTCTGATTTGTCCCTCACAGCCCTTTGCACTTGTATCTCCCCAATCACTTGCACTGATCCAAAGGAAGAAAAAAAGAAGAAATAAAACAAAATATAAAATTATTTCGAATTAGATATAAATATAAAATTGATGATGATATAAAGGTGATCCTAAAACTGACAAAATTTTTTTTAGATGAATAATTTTAGTACCTAACTATGACATATATTTCACTCTGCCTCCTAAGCTGTTATGTTACATTAGTCCAATCAATGAACCTTATACAATTTATTTAACTTTTGTATTATGAACAATTTTACTATGTTTTATTTATTTATTTATTTATTTTTATGACAATTTATATATATATATTTAATTATTTAACAAATATTTTATTTTGTTTTTAGTGTGTATGGCTAATTTGGTTAAATTATTAGTAAAAGTTGTATAAGTGGACTAAGTGACAGGCAAATAATAATTTAAGATCAATGTTATTACCCAAAAAAATATTTTAAGAGCAACGTGCATAACGTAAGAATACACGTATATAGTCTGTGGACAAAATAAAAAAGAGGAGTTCTTTTTGCAATCCAAATTAAATTTTATACAGTCACATAAAATTTTTAAATGACCAAAATATCCCTATTTATATAATTATTTATTTGTTGTTACTTTTTCTTCCTCACCCTCTACGTCTTCCTCATTTTTCATCATTCTATCTCTCTCTCTCTCTCTCTCTTTCTCTCTCTGCCTCCTAATCACCATTTCTCTACTTTTTCACACTGATTTTTTCATAAATCCAATTAACTCTCTAAGACCACCATTAATACTTTTGATTGATTAAGCAAAATTTCCATTAAGAGGCATAAACTGAAAATTGCAACAAAGTGATTTAGCACTCCTTGCCCAATCAAAGTAATTCCAGAAAACATTTTTATTTGGGCTTTTCGTTCGATTTTGTTCAACATCTCCCACATCACATGCACATTCTTTGCACGGAAACAATGGAAACACCACCTTAGGTTCAGTAAAAGGAAGGAGAAGGTTGAGAACCACCATTAATACTTGAAGTAAAGAAGAAGAACAAGAAGAAGAATAGAGCAAAAATGGAATTTTGTCCATTTAATAGAGGAATTGATGATGAGGAGAGAAATATCCTCGACCAACGGAAAAGCAAGTGAAGATGGAAGATGGAGATATATGAAGTAGAAGGGGAAAGTGAGTCTACAGTGGTAGGGAGATAATTGAAAAAACGAGATACCACAATTAATAAGGGTATTATAGAAATTTAAAAGATATGAAACTGAATAAAGTATTTTCTACAATGCATCTAGCATCTCTCAAATAAAAAACGTGTCAGCAAGGTAAAATAATATTATCCGATCAAAAAATTGTAAAATAATAATAACCCTTGTTTTTTTACCATAAAAAAATAAATTAACCATTTTCTCTTACGATATATTTGGAAAAAAATAAAATTATTAACAATCTAATTTTTTTGAAAAAGTAATAATTTTTTATTTATTTGAATATTTACTGTTTTAAGTAGAAAAATATGATCTAGAAAATTAGATTTCCACAGATTTAGAAAAATATGTGGAAAAATTATTCTCATCTATATAGATGTAATTTTAAAAATTCTAAAGAAAATAATTTAATTTTTTTTTTAAAATATATATTTACTCTTAATTCATTATACAAAATTAAATTTAATTACTTCTCAATCCTAACTTTTTCATTACTCTCTAAACAGATAAAAAAAAAATATAATTCTTAAAAAACTAAATCCTAAAAAACTAAATCTCAAAAATTAACTTTTTTTTTTTTAACTTTGATATTTTCTAAATACCCAGTTAATGTATAAATCTGGCCTATATAACATATGTAACCCAGATATGTTCGGAGGGGGACAAGTTTTTCAATTTTTTTTTTTCTTGGGTTACGAGAAACAGAAGGGGATAAGTCTTAGAAATGGGTAGGTCTTACTTATTTCCAATAAATAAATAAATAAAATAAAATGAAAATAGGATAGGTCTCACTTGTTATGGTCTGGAGAAATGCCTTGGAAGAAGACCTTGGTGATTGAAGGATCCACATCGGTCTCTACCCATTTTGCCCATGTATTCAAAGCTTTTTCATATGCAATCAAGCGATCCATGTCCTTGTGTGTACTATTGCCATCCTGAATTAAATCCCATCTGCAAAGACACGTACACAAAAATTATGGTCGGCCTCCTTATAAAATCTTTGCCACACTGTACCAAAACTATATATAATATATAAAATTTTCTTTTATTGTCCCATAACTACTTCTCAAATTTAGCCCCCCAAAAAAAAAAAAAAAGTTCTCAAATTTAGATTAAAAAAATAAAAAGAACAATGTTTCCCTAACATAGTAAATACTAAAACATTGCTCTATCCAAATTAGGTTTCACTCCAACAGCTGATTACCATATTATTGTTATTATTATTTTTTAATCATTTATAACAATTTTTTTTTTTTTTTAGTATAACAATTCATCTGTTAAATATGAATACTATACTTAATTGAGTCAACTACATTTAACTACTATTTTATTATTTCTCATATTATAATTATAATTTATAATCTTATCTCTTCAATTGGGATTGCGCACGGCCCATCACTCATCTCATAAACTTTCTTTTTATTTTTATTTTTGCTTTTTTCGCAGAAAGGCATTTATCTCATTACTCAAACTATACAATGGCTAGATTTACATACTTAATGATAAATTCTTACGGTTGTTTTCTTCCTGTGTGGAGCCACCAATGCCACGTATTGAAGATCAACATGTCGATTCCTTTCCAAAGTTTCCCACTTTCAATGGAGTCCAGTTTAAGAATCCGTCCAGCACTTGTGCTTATGGTATCAACCAGAAACGCATTGCGGGAGAACATGACCTTCACATTGTATGCCTGCAATAAAATTCGTTCATTAACTGTTTAGCACAAAATAAAAAGTAAGAATAATTCGTTCGTTAATTAAGTTTTCGTTATAAATGTTAAAACAGATACTTTTTTTGTTTTTATTTTATTTTATTTAATATTAAAGATCAGAAGATTCAAACTTTGAACATTCCGAAGTTAGTAATAGCATTGCTGCTGGGCTGTCTTCAGGAACTATGTTATGTTAAATATTATGTGAAGTGAATATAGGAATAGGACCTTATAAAATCAGAAAGTTTGCTGTAAAACCCGTACACACAAACATGTGGCAAGCATAATTACATGTAATTCGCTATATTTTACACTAATTAAATAGTAGATTATATTTAATTCTCTGTGCATATATTTAATACCATATGCGTGTACACGTTTTGTAAAGAAAAATGATAAAATTAATATTTCAAAATATTATAGATCTCAATTATTTGGACCAAAATTTCAAACGCCAATAATAGTTATTTCAATTATTTGGTTAAAAATTGTTTCAGATGTAAACCCATTGAGGAAATCATAATTACTAATTGATCCCAAGACATAAAAGTATATGCACAAGTTCTCATGAGTTCTCGCTACCAAGTTTTGAAATTAGAATGTTTTAATTATTATATTTAGGAAAAAGAACCAACCAAACAATGTAAGTTTTTCTAACATATCCATCTTTAATTAATGTGGTTGTTGTTGTTTTTAGTCACATGCCCAAAACTTTGAAAGGTTTGTTGGAGGGGTTTAATCATTCATATAAATAAAGGTCAAAACAGATGAGTTTTAGAGCTAGCTGTTGGTTAGGTAAAAATTGACCAAAGTAATTTGTTTTCTTTCACAAAACAAATGTGTTTTCAGAAGGCAAATCCATAATATATTATGCTCTATATATATTATATACATACATATATATGCATGAAAGTATTCTAGGATTACTTTTAACAAGTGTCACTAGCATCTAGCTATCAATTCCAACTTATTATCATTAATGATCATTATATCAGTAAAATTAATAGCCGAAATAACAATTTAATTGGACAGAATACTAAAAGTTTACTTTCTTATACAATTTTTAAGTTTAAAAACCTAAAACAAATTCTATATAAAATCAATTAATTAACAGTAGTTAATATTATTCTTTTCAAAAAAAAAAAAAAACATCAATAATTAATATATTATATATCTTCTAATTCTTGTTGGTATAACGATCATTCATTGTTGATGACAAATAATAATATTGTTTTCCAATTTGTATACTTCTTTTATTTTCTCCTTCGAAAGTTTAAGGAAACAATGTCTAATATTTAAAGCAACTAGAAGAGCAACTTTGGTTAACAACTAATTATAATATGTTAATAGATAGATGAAATCTCACCGGAAATGTGAAGGTAGAGAGGCCTCCAGTCCTAACCAATGAATACTTTGCCAATGGGTTGGTTTTGTGAAGCATGCAAGTAAGAGATTGCCATTGGTTCAAACTCAAGGAGTCCCCCACAAACAGTATTCTTTTTCCTTTATATCTCCTCAAGAAATCTTGACCGTCAAATCTACATAATCAACAAGTTTGATCCAACACATTTAAATTTTTAGCCCAAATTAAGGAATAAACATAATTAATTTCATGGGACATATATATATATATATTAATTAATGTTTGTTGTAATATGGGATATATGCATATATATATAAAATTAATGTTTGATTTAATAATGTAGGATATATATATATATATATATATTTACATAAAAGCTACCAGCTAATTAAAGGATGTAAGACGACAAAATGGACGAAAGCAACAGAAGAGAAACAAATTTTCTGTTTGTTAAAGATTTTTCAGCATTTCTTAAATGTTGGATGCGAGAACCCAACAGTGTTGGGTCCCCTAGAATCTGTCTTCTTGCATGATGGTATAGATATACCAATTGACCTAATCTTCGTCATGCAAGCTGATGATTCTGTTCTTTTTTTTTTTTTTTTTTTTTTTTGGGGGGGGGGGGGGGGGGGGTTTTCTCATTAATTTGGAAAATAGCTTGACAAAATTAAAGAAATCTATAGCCCACTTATCCAACAAGTTAAGGCAAGGTTTTTTTAATTTTTTAATTTTTTATTTGTCAATTTCATGACAGCGATATATCGTAAACGCTAGCTATCTTGTAACAGTTGTAACATGGCATTGGAGTGGAGAGACGTCTAATTTGAGCTAGCACAAAATTGACCCACCGACATATGAATATATATATATATATATATATATATATATATATTTATATTTACATAATTGAGCCATAGGGCCTTTCAGATGCCACTCATGAGCATCTTTTTGGCATGTACATATATTCTCTAATGATAAATGTTAATACCAATATTAACATTCAATACTAGTATTTTCCTATAGAATATTTTTATAAAATAGCTTTGGCAAAAATGATTAGAAAAAAGTGTGTTGGGTTGGATCTTACTCCTTTTAAATTTTAACATCTAAAAAAAAAAAAAAATTAAAATTTATATTATCTAAAAGATTTTATTGTAATAAAGTTCATTGCCAAAAACTGTTAATTGCATTTTCGATAATAAATTTAGTATAAAATATGCAATTGATATTTTTTTGCGATGCTATATTTTGGCGTTCCAATGGCAAAATGCCAATTTCATTCGAGATGTTCTATGTATTAATGCAAATGCAATCTTAAGATCGATTATACATTAATTCAATCAATTTTGATGCAAAAGAGTAAGGAAAAACCAAATACTAGTGGAGTAGAAACTTATAGCGTGTAAACTGGATTTGGAAAAGTATTCAAATAATTAGGATGTTTGACTGCTAATTAACCATACAATTAAAATCATACAATTTTTTATCTTAAAAAAAGTACTACTTCTTATTATTATTTTATGTTCAATTCACGTCTTCCACAAAATTTTTTTTTATAGTTTGTTAAGTGAATAACTAACCCCTCCCGACCCCCCCACCCCTACCCCCACTTCCCAAAATAAATAAATAAATAAACAAAAGTTTACCAAGTGAAGGAATTTTGCTTGGTGGCAGAATCTTCCAGCAAAACAAATACTACTTTTTGAAGGAACCCCAACTGACAACAAAGATTCCAAATATTCTCTTACACTCAAAGCAAACATTAAAAATAGCCAAAGACCCACAAATTTTGCGAATTTCCGTTTAACCACGAGGGACACATGTAAAATAATGTGAAGATGACAATATAACAACTCAAAACTAGAGACTCAAGCTACTCAAATTGGGAACAAATATATGTGAGTTCCACTTTATGACTTTAATAGTTGCATTTTGTTTCACTTAGAATTTTCTTTAATACTAAGTTAAAGCTTCCAACTTTTAAAATATATCAATTGTTACATTTCGGATAAAATATAAATCAATTTGATCTTGTCATACCAACATCATCTGGGTTTGAAGAAACAAGCGTGTTGGCAGCTACTGGTTTCTAGCTTAAACTATACTTCTATAACTGAATTCTTCTCTAATAGTACTATTTCTTTTGCAGTTAGCTAGCGATCTGTCTCTTCCAACTTTATGGGTTTATTACATTTTATTTTAGTACTTCTAATTTTGAAAATTTGCAATTTTAAATAAGTTTAAAATATTGCGTTTTAAGTTTTTAAATTTCAATTTATTATATTTTGGGCCAAATGGAGTTTTTGGCTAATGACGAACTCTTCCATGTGGCCAATATTAAAATGTACAATTTATTACAATACAGATGCTTTAGTTTTAAATACTTGCAATTTAATACCCTTCTGCCTTTGACATACGAAAAGTATATAAATAAATAATCGAATTGTGCCAAAATGCAAAAAATTAAAATCGGAAGTTTAAATTGCAGTCTTGAAAAATTAAAATAAAGAAATGGAACTTCTCTAGATTATATGATATTAAAATACAATAACCCCATAATTAATCTATGTTTAAATCTTAGAAAATATGAAGTACCACTAAATTCACATGGGTTAAAAAAATAAAATAAAATTTACAAAAATACCATGGAAAAATGAACAATAGTATTGAAACAAAAAGGAGTGTTGCTACTCATAACGGAGGGGAAAAAAAAAAAAAATCTTAACACCGGAAATAAAACAAAGGAAAGAAAGAATCAATCCAAGTTAATTATAAGACAAAATGGATAAGGCAAAAAAACATTTACCAAAAAAATAGATCTCTCACTCTTTTATCAAAACAAAAGCTACTGAAGATGATCACTGTCACAGTTTACCCAAAAAAATATATTACATATATAAAAAAAAATAATAGTAAACATATCAACAAGGCCAGAAAAAGTATAACGAGTTATTTACAGGGGACATCCTCAAGCGTCGTATTACCGGAGTAAAAATCATACTACCGGAGTAAAAATCATACTACCGACAATAAGACCTTCGACGCCCAGCATAAACTGGTGACGGCCTCCCTACTAGAAAATTGTGTATGCATGTATATATATAATTAATTTATTCATGTACCTTGGTAAATTGCACCCAGTAGGCTGCCATCTAAGCTTAAGATAAAGTTTATCTGGACGACCATTCTTCTGGCAATCAAACTCCTCCTCAATGAAAGGACATTCTGAAGTATCATAAAGAGGATATGATGCATCATAAACCCAGTGTCCCTTGTAAATATCACATCCATTAGTATTACTACTACTTCCAGATTTTCCTCCAAATTTATTCAATAACTGAAACCCATTTACATGGTCAAGAAGAAAAAACACCACAAATAATGCTTCAACAATGGCGCCTAAAGCTTCCATGGAAGCTAAAGAGATAGAGGGAGAAGAGAGAAAAATATTTTTTGTGGAACTCACAACTAATATGTGAGATAGAGCAGTAGAACATATGTGTATGTATATGTGTGTGTATATGAATGACAGAGGGGTTTCTGTCCTGCTCAAGAATCCTTTTAATTTTTGGAAATTCAATAATAAATAAATTTGAAAACAAGTAAAACCAACGTCCAAGAGTCTGCAAATTTTAAGCGGTTGGTGGATTGGTGGATGAGTGGATGACACCAAAAGTGTGGTCCAAATGGGTTTATCAAAAGTCAAAGTGTAGAGATGAAAGAAATCTATAACCAATCCCATGGATCATTAATAGTAATTGTCGTATATAAACATATTTTTTTTGCATTGATGGGCTTGAACTTTTTCCTATTTTTCAATTTAGTCCCTAAGTTTTCCCTTTGTGTGGAATTAATCCTCCAAACTTCAGCAATAGTGTAATTACACCCATAAATACAAGTTAAATTTAGATAACTCAGAGTTACAATTTTTACATGTGAAAATTTAAATTAAGGAAGCAATTTATACAAAGCTCAGAAAACAGCACTAAATTGGTATTTGTAAGCTTGGCCTAGAATACGCCTTCACATCCTATGTCAGGACCCGTCAGAATTTCTCTCCGGAACCCTAGACAAGCCCTGATCCCAAGGGAATACCACCGAACCTTCCAATGGAAAATCCGACAGCACCTCCTCTAAGGGTAGGACTAACCAAAAATTCCTGCACTAAAAACATACTTCTATAAACATCCCCTTATTCCTCCCACGATACTACAGGTTGATTCCACAAATTTCAGCACTTTAAAATAAACAACAGTAATCCAGTGCATAATAAATACATAAGTGTCTCATACAGTATACTGAGTTTCATGAAGTACTACTAAGTATAGAATACAATAAGAGTGAAAGAAGTATTACAACTGCAATAAAAGAAGAACAGGGTACTTCACGAACTAAGACAGCGATGAAGATCAAGTCCGCTCCGGATGGACACCGACAACCTGGTACCTAGAGGAACGGAATTTAAAAATATGAGATGCTAATCATCTCAGTGAGTGACCCTATCTACTATACAATTATAATACCACGGTAGTAAAGTAGATAAATAATAATTAATTGGAAATAATAATTTTTCTCAAGACCCTTACAATTCTCTCGGTTGGAAAAGTTCTCCTTTTAAAACCTTTTCACAAAACCCTTTGTTCGTATTCCCTGAAAACCAAGACATCAATTAATTCACTAAATATCAAATAAAATATAATAAGTCAAGCATCCAAAAATTATAATTTAAAGGAAATTAATTTATTGAATAATTAAGTAAGGAGAAAATTAAACCAATTTAAAATCCTCAATCAAATAAATACCAGAAATAGTAATAATTATATTTTTAATTCCAATACAATTTCAAAATATTTGTTTTAAAATCCCAGTTCTGAAAATCACTTGATGCACCCACTATATACCAGTGGCGCCAACAGTACCCAGCGTCCCAAGGTACCGCCAGACAGGAGGTTATAGAGAGAAACCGGCATACGGTTGCGTGGCGTCCCACCGCGCCGCTGCTAACTGGTGTCCCGGCCATGGAGGGGCGGCCTACCCTCATCCGATGGCAACCACAGGACAACCCCATAAAATCACCTGCGAGCTACTCACACCCACCCGCGCGCTAATCACATCCGTGTGCACACTAACCATATCACATATAAATAGAACACCAGTACGTGTACGGTGCATCTAAAAATCATAAATCAATACATTTCAAAATTTCAAATTTTCCATAAATATACCGGGTTTATTCCATCCAATTAAACCAGTAAATTCTCCTCAAATTCTTTATAATCAACGTCATAAATTCCATGATTTTCAAATCCACCAACTCCCAAATCCACCAATTTAAATATTCCAATTTTTTCCAATAGCATAAATAATTCTTGAAATATAATAAATTAAATCACATAATATTCCATGGTCATACTTTATAAAAATTGAAGTCACCAACATAAACAAATTTTTTCCTTGAAATATTTGAAAATCAAATCATGCCCACAATAATGTTAAAACCACAAGAATTTCATAAATAATTGAATTCCACAATTCTCAATACCATAAAATAATTTTCACTTGGCATAAATTTATATAATGCATATTTTCTTTAATCAAAATAAATTCACCAATAATTCCATAATAAATCAATTAAATATTTGGCACATAGAATTTAAATTCCAAATATTCAAATCACACATAATATTCACCAATTTAATTCCCGAAATTAATTTGAAGGTGGTCACTCACCTGGAGCACGCAATTAAACCACGATCAACTATGGGATCAATTCTACGACTCACCCGTACTCTTAGAACACAATTCACACACAGTCAAATAAATTAATATTTTATTCGGGTAAATAATACCCCGTACCCGGGGGGTCAAACACAAACGTTATCCAAAATAGTCGAATAATATACCGAATCGAAGCTTGAGCGACGAGAATTACAAATCCGGTCTCCATCGACCCCAATTCCGCCGGAGGTGGCCGGAATTTGGCTGGAAAGCTTCGGTTGGTTTTGATTCCTTCGCATCTCACAAACCACTTCGAATTTTGGAAATTGGAGGCCATATTTGGACTCAGAGGACCCAAAATAGGGGAGAGGGGAGGCAATTTGGACTGGACTGGCCTGAAACGGCGAGAATCGCCGAAAAAATTTCAACCCACCGCCGCGACTTCACCGGCCCGATCTGGGCGCGTCGCCGGCCGGCCGGTCGCCAAATTTGGCTGGTGAGCTCGCCGGCGTGTGGTTTACGTCTATGGCCGGCGCGTGTAGCTTATGGGTGGCCGGAATTTGAAAAATACGGTGAGGCCGAGAGGGAGAAAGGAAAGGAAAGGAAGAAGAAAAGAAAGAAGAAGAAGAAGAGGAAGAAGAACAGCCCCCGTGGCCTTTTTCTCTTAACGTGGGGAGAAGAAAAGAAAAAGAAAAAGAAAAAGAAAAAGAAAAAGGAAAATAAAAAGAAATAAATTAAAATTAATTAAATAATATTAATAATAATATTATTATTTAAAATAATAATAAAATAAATTAAAATTAATTAAATAATATTAATAATAATATTATTATTTAAAATAATAACAAAATAATATGATATTACACATGGTTGACATGTGGCTTCTCAACATGGTGACACATGGTCACCTTTATTAAGTCACACGTGGCACATCTTTACACGTTCAAAAATAATATTAAAATAATACAGTATTTGAAAAACTCTACAGGTCTATAACTTTCAAACCGTAGCTCCGTTTTCAATGTGCTACTAGTCTACGAACTCGTGCCAACGTGTACTTCGTAACAGTACCTCAGTCAACCTAGAATTCCAACCGAGTCAAAAAGTCAACTTTTGACCCCTTCGGTCAATGGTCAATAGTTAACCTCGGTCAACGTGCAAAAATTCCGACATGGTTCGGGACGGGGTGTTACATCCTAAGTACAATCAGGCCTTGGTGATATTCCCTTTTTTTTTGGGACCAAAAAAAAAAAAAAAAAGACAAAATAAATTATGTTTAAAGGAAGTTTAAAAATTTTAATGCAAAAGTTCAAAAAATGATTTAGGAACTGAAGCGTAAAATCAAAAAAAAAGAAAAAAAAAGAAAAAAGAAAAAAATGGAGATATTGAATGAAAACAACTTTATGTAGCTGATTAAACAAACGATATAACATCACCATATTGGCAAAATGTCATTTCTTTTATAAGCATTTATCAGATAAAGGAAATTAACTTGACAATATTGGCAAAATGTCATTTCTGGAATAAAAATAATCCTAGCTAATTCCACGAATTGAAGAAAAAAAAATTGATTGTCTATTCTCAATTAAGCCACGCTTTGGTACCAAATACTAAATAGAGTCGTAAAGGTTCTTAATAATACATATTTAACACAAAATATGAAGAGAGATTAATAAAATTGTTCATTTTGTAGTTAGGCATTCGTTAGAGTGTTATGATATGGTTAGAGCATGAGCCTTTTATTGACTTGTCAAAAAGCTACTATTTTTTTTTGAAAAAGTCTTGAGTTTGAATTTCACATTTTTTATATCCAAAAAAAAGAAGAAAAAACTTGGGAATGATGTAATAATCTCAGTATCTCTTAACGAATATATATATATATATATCTATATATATAAACATCAAGCACATAATGCACACATAATGCAAAAATAATTATTATAAAAATGATTTGGAATAGTATACATTTTATTTACAGACTATTGCTATTTCTCATCACTTGCAATCTGCCATTGCCAATGAGACAGTTAAATTGTCATGTCAATATTTAAAAGCTCATTGTTCACCGTAACCATTTATGAAAAATTGTAATTTTTCAAATTTATAAGGATGATTAATCAATTGGAAGTTGCAAACATAATGCCTGAATGATTTTGACGTGATAAAAAGAAAGTTTTATGATTATTGCTTGACAACATGGATCATTTATGACTCATGGGCCATTATGCATATCCATAAGCCAATGACCGCCCAATTCCATAGCCGAAAAAAACAAAAAACATAAAACAACAGCTATTAGCACTCTCAAGTCTTAACCAAACACTTTGGCACCTAAGCCTCTTATACTACTTCGCCATTTATAACCAACCTAAAAATATTTTCAATAACTAATTCAATTAACAGCAAATCTGTATGCATAGAAATACAACTATTTTCTTTTATCCAGACATACAATCCTTTTTTATTCTCTTCACACTTCCAATATCTGAAGCTAAACATTTCAAAGTGGTTCGCCATCTAAGATACACAATTTCGGCTTACACTTTTTCCTCATGGAAATTTCTATAAAAATGATATTTAGTTGTTGGGTTAACTTGGAATTAATGGCAACATAACAGGACTGGCTACTGTATTGTTGCTCTACAACTTGTTTTAAATATTTATTTTCCTCGCTTTCATCGCTGTTTAAGAAAAAAAAGGCAAGACTGGAAGTCTTTATTTATTTATTTATTTTTGGGTCAGTGACAAGATTGGGTGTCGGGAACATGGAAAATCAGAACGAAGGCTCAATATCCCCTTTTTTATTTTTTTATTTTTTTATTTATCTTTTAAAATATACAAAAATAAAAAATTATAATAATAACATAACCTGCCCAACAAATGTCTTATATCAAACAATGGAACATATCGTCTAAAATATACAAAAAATAATAATAATAATAATAATAACATATCCTAGTCCTCCATTCAAATCAGATCAACTAGATCCAATTACATGATCAAAGAACTATTCAAAGAAGTTTCAGTTAATTTCTTTAATAATAGTCAATGGATTACAATAAATCTATACATGATTGGATTAATATTAAGATGACCTATAATTCAATACATATTTATTGCATGTTATACATTTATATAATCAAATCACGAAGAGTGTTTATTACAGTGTTTTTTGTATTGAAGTCTCGTGCATTAGTCATAAGGTATAACAAAGCAATACCAATGGAAAACAATGGTCAATGCATTTGTAGTCATGGATGCGATCATTAGCACTCAATTAGCACCATTAGCACCAAAAAGTGCAGGTCACTGGAGAGAATCATGCATTGATGTAAATACATGGAAGCTGATGTGATTTTCTCATAAAAATGATCATCCTGCATAATTCAGGGAAAATTGATATATATAGATATTCGTTTTACATTACCAGCATTACCCTTCTTTCAATTGTGCAACCTGAACATAATCAAGTGAGTATTGGTCCAAATAACCCCATTGCTTCTGGACATGGTCTTAATTAATCAAGAACTTATTACATATAAATATTTTAGGAACTGAACAGCTATAGATTAAAATCAATGAATTCAAATATGTATATATCATATACATCCAGTCTCATAAAGTCCAAACAATTAGATTTCTTCCACTTTGTTTAATTGGGTTTGATCAAGTTTAAAATTATATCTAAAGCCTAAATGTTCACAGTGGTTCATTATTTAAGACGCAAAATTTCCACTTACAGTTTCTCCTCATAAAAATTTCTAGAAAAATGACCTTAATTTATTGCATTAGGAACTAATAACAGCAACCTTAACCTAGAACTTGTTTTCAATATTTATTGACTTTGCTTTTATTTATGTTTTGGAAAAAGGCAACATTGGAAGTCTTTATTTTTTTAATTTGTTTATTTGTTGGTTCAATTGCAAGATTGGAAGTCTCGAACATGGAAAATCAAAATAAATGTTTGGTATCCCCTTTTTCCTTTCAATATATTT
Source organism: Ziziphus jujuba (assembly GCF_031755915.1). Lineage (NCBI taxonomy): Eukaryota > Viridiplantae > Streptophyta > Magnoliopsida > Rosales > Rhamnaceae > Ziziphus > Ziziphus jujuba. The sequence goes on from NC_083382.1 coordinate 16,707,392, forward strand.
TCTAAAATATCTATATAATATATAAAAGTAGAAGATTATATGCCATGTGTCATCGTATTGTTGTGACCATCCATCTCGAAAAATGTCCAAAATTTTGAAATTTTGACAAAGTTTGACCAATTGGACAATTTGGAGACCACAAGTTTGACTTTTTGTATGATCAATATTTTAGTTTGACCGATATACCATTGCGTAGGGAATGTCGATACTAGTTTACAAACTGGTGGCATACCAAATTCTGAATTACAGATAAAAAATTATGGTTCTATAAAGTTTAAAATATTAGGTATATCAGTGTTCAAACCAGTCCCAAATTTTTGCCTGTTAGTGACCCAAGCGTCTATGCAAATGTTGGAAAGCATGCCTAGCAGGGAACCAATTTCAAAATATCAATTTTATCCCTCAAACCAGAGAAACCTCTTTCCATACCTACGAATTTGAACCTGGTCGGCCAATGGTGACATTTTTGGACTGAGGTGAGCACACCACTGTATTCCTTATCTCTTAAGCTTCTCATTGATAAAAAAGTTTACAAATTTTGGATATCGTTTGATAATCTTTCCATTTCTGGATCAATTGGATAAATACCAAGTAAATTTGGACTGTGTTTGGATAAAATTAGTCAAATTTGTTAAAATTGAGGTTAGATTAGTGTACTCAATTATTAACAGGATCCATTAGAAGGTTCAATTTTGAAAGATTGGCCTTCGGATGGAAAGCCCTAATTTTGGGTGCCGTGTCCTAAGGATATGCAATATAATTGGACCGTTTGGTGTCCGATTTATGTAATTTTATAGTTGTACAAATCATTTTAAGACATTTGGTATGCACCAATGTTTTGGTTTAATTATCGGAGCCTGAAAAATATTTTATTATATTATAGGCACTCGTGTTAAGCCTAGAGATAATCCTGCAGGGAAGCAGGAGTGAACATCTGCAGTGCAGTGAGTGATTATATATTTTTAAAATGTTTTGGGCATGCTACTATAATATATATGTGATTCAAATATTTTATGTATATACCATTTGATTGAAATGTTTATTTTATGCATATATGAATATATGCTTTTACATATATGCTTATAATTTTATGTGACTTTTTAAATGGCTTTTGATTCTATTAAGTTCATAATGGACTTTTGGATTATTTTATTTAAATATCTTAGTACTTGAATTGAGGTTTTTAATAATTTTAGAAAAAAAAATTAATTTTGAGAAAGCAAATTGGAAATCATATGTTTTTAACATGTTTAAGTATTTTATGATTTTATATGCTTAAAAATAGTTTGTGGTGATATATATTTCGCTGTGGTATTTATAGTTTTGACATGAAATGATGATTTGGAATTTTCGAAATATTTAAACAAATGATTGAATTTGAATATTAAATTATGTTTTATGATACAATATTGTTTGGAAAGATATGTTCTTGTAAAGATTGTTTTATGGATATTGCATTGTTTACTTTTAATTGTTGTACCATATGGTACTAGTGTTTCGGATTAATATTATATCATAGTGCCCTGATTTTGCCACGACGCCTATAGTATACTAAAGGCCATGAGGTTGGTATTATCCCACAAGTTCATTATTGCCACAATACATTTAGTACATTAAGGGTCGTGAGGTTGGGTTCATCCCTCAGGTTTATAGTCCCACATCGTTTGAGGATGCTAAGGGTTGTGAGGTGGGTTTATCCCATAGATTTTATTTCTTTTACAGTCCCATGGTGTTCCAGGGATGCAAAGCACCATTTGGTAGTGCTGGGTACATCGTAGGGTACATTTTTATGTTTCTTGTCTATGTTATTGGTTGATATTTATGGTTTTTACTAGACTTTCATAATTATTTTGTGAAATTGTATTTATATAATTTTGTGCTCAATATTTATATCACAATTAAGACAATTTATAATATTTTAACTAAGATTGGCTTTATATTATTTGTGCATCGGCTCTATGATATTGATTTAGGATATAAGTTTGGGTTTTGCAAAATGATTTTAAAAGGGAAACTTTTCAAAAAAGTGGAACGAGAGATCTTAGGAGAAAGTTTTATGGAAATAAAATATTACTTTCCTATTATATTATGTCATTCACTGAGATATTTTTATCTCACATTTTATTTGTTTTTAAATTAGTTCCCTTAGATCCAAGCAGTTAGCTAGCAGTTTACCTCGTACATTGCTTGTTATTTCATATTTCCCACAACAGCAATAGTATTTATCATTTTCTATCTATCTTTATCATTCTAGACTTATTTGTATCAGTTCTATTTTTAAATTTTTACAAATACTTTTAGAATGCTCTGATATAGATATTGAACACAGTATTGACCATATTATATATGTGTAGTTATGGCCTTTAGTATGATGGATTGTAGTTGTGGACCATAGTTGTTAATTTGTATGTTATTGTGGTTTTATCTTTATATTGAGATATTATTATTTGATATTGCACATTTTCATTTTTCCACATTTTAGGTGGGGTTCCATTGGATATTATTTAAGGATTGTCCATTGGGACTTCACTAAGTGGGTCTATTCGGGAGAACCTGAGAGGGTTCCCGGGCAGGTCCTATCAACTTAGTATCAAAGCTCTTGGTTCTAAATTCTCTTAAGGTTGTGCATTGCTGTACAACTCATCCTGTGTTTTGCCTTTAATACCTACCTTTTGTTGGTGTTAATTATATTTTGACTGATTCTTTCATATAGCACTTTTTCTTGATGTCGCGAAGAGGTAGATGTAGTTGCCAGAAGCTACAGCTGGAAGTACAGATGCATCCACTTATGAAAAGGATCTTGTCAAATGCCTGGCTTAATCACTCGAGAGGAGTGAGTTTATTAGGTATTGCAGATTTAAAGTAGTGGAATTTTGTAGCTTCATAGACTTTATTACAACATTATCTTGGCTAGCTAACATAGAAAAAATCATATTTTAAGGGTATGCAGTGTCCGAACAAGGATAGAATTAAGATTTCTAGCTTCATGCTAAATGGAAAAGCAAGAAAGTGGTGGATGTATGAGAGGACCAAAAGACATCACATTTTGGTACAGGTCAAGACTGCATTTCACATCGACTTCTTCCCTCCAACCTTTGTTGATACTAAGAGGCTAGAGTTTGAGACACTCACTTAGGATAGCATGATAGTTTCTTAGTATAAGATGAGATTCAGAGAGCTATCAAAGTTCTGCCCCAACTTGGTTACCGATGAGATGAGTACGAAGAAAAGGGTTTTTTTGATGGTATGAGTGATCCTATAGTGCTGAGCATCTCAAGTGTCGTTCACCCCATAAGAGATGCTACCTTGAAGGCAAAGAGCCAGACCTTGATGCGCAGGTCTAAGCAGTAAGCATATGATGGCTTGTCTTTAAGGACCCATATCTAGCATTCGTCTAAAAGGAGTAGCTTTAGCTTAGGATCATTAGATGGTGGAGGATTCAGAAGGGTAGACATAGCCCAGGGACAATAGATTCCTAACAGGTGGACATATCAAAGGCTCAAGATTTCAGCCAATGAGCATTGGCAGTAGCTGTTTCCAGAGATATGCAGGCCAAAGCAACTTTCGTTCTACATGTAGCCTTTATGGCAAGTTTTATGATGGACCATGCCAATAGGATAAATCATGCATTCATTGTGGGTAGTCAGGACACTTCAAGAACGATTGCTTTTATTGGGGACATAGCAAGGCTAGAGCCTTATGATCGGGTACTCAGTCACAGCAGATTGGTAGCATACTAGTGGTTTGGAGGACAAGATACATAGATAGGCCAGACTTTAGGTGGTTCTATCAGTATTGGATAGCAGTATGCATTTACAGCTAGAGGCAGAGTTCAAAAAGGACGACCATCTTCTAGTGGCAGGGTGTATGCTATGACTATGTAAGAGGTACAAGCCAACACCAATGTTATGATAGGTACATTATTTACGCTTGGTAGTGATGGACATATTTTATTGGCTAAAGGACCACATTCTTTTTTGTTTCTCGTGAATATATTGCATGAGTCAAGATGACTCCAATTCTTTTAGGGTGTTATCTAGAAAGCTCCACAACCATAGGAGGGTTCTTTTGACCTAGTTAGATGTTAAGGGTAGTTTTTTTTATTTCTTGGAAATTAAAATCTTGATATTAGAACCTGGTAAAGACCAAGATTGGTTGATGCAATTTGGTGATCTTGTGTGGGACAAGTTGTTGAGAATTAAGCTGTAAATTTTATAAGTTTGTTTCGTGGCATCTACTTTTGAGTGTTCTTGCAAATTAAAGGTTTGATATTAGCAATGTTTATGGATTTAAGGTGGTGATATGCTTAGTGATAACTTAACCTTCTAAGGAGTATAATTTTTGGGGCATAACTAGAAAGTGATAAATGTTTCCCTATGGTTTGAGGATCTAGTAATTTGTTTTTCCTCAAGAATGATACTTGAGATGACGAGAGGACTCAGACTTGATATTTTGGTTTCATATTCTTTGGTGTTGACAATCTTAACGATTTTGTTAGGCTTTATAAGCAATCTAAAGCCTTCTATTAGAATAAGTATGAGAGTTTTTGTTTTATAACTCTAATGAATTTGGTTAAAAGAGCAATGTTTGTCAAGGTTAAAAAAATTGGATAATCAATGAGAGACATGGATTTTACAATTGGGAGTAATAGGAGTGTAGGCGAAGGCAAAAAGAACAATCTCAGTTTTAACTTTGTGACACAGGTATTGGTTTGAAGAAATTAGATTTAAGCTCTAAACTTTCCTTTGGTGGATGGATTTTTTGGAGAGTTACAAGTAAATGATTACGAGATAACTTTGGGACATGAGATTGAAAGATATCTTCTTGTGTGATTTTATTTAGGAGTTTGATAGTTTTCTCTTACTGCTATTAATGTTGAGATGGACTGGTTGTTGATCACTCTATTAGGGGTTGGTTCTTACTTTTTGATTACTTGTGGAGTTTAGAGTTGTTTTGTATCGTAATTATGGTATTTTAGGGGTTAACTTTCGTTTTGTAAAATTTAAAGTGTTTATACTTTTAGAGTTAAAAAGTAAGTGTTTAGTGATTTGCATTGTGTCGTTAGTATTATTCAAGTATGAGCTTAGCTGGATTGAGTAAGATCTCAAGTATAAATGGTTTTGGCTAATTGAAATTTCTTAGATTCTCAGAAATTTGGAGCTATGTGGGTTTACAAACAATTGGACCATGTGGATACAACAACATTTCATTTTTAATAACAAGGTACGAAATTTTGAGGGTGAAATTTTCATAACGGGCGTAGATTGTGATCACCCGTCTTGAAAAATGCTCGAAATTTTGAAACTTTGACAGAGTTTGACCAATTGGCCAGTTTGGAGACCCCAAATTTGACTTTTTGTATGGTCAATATTTTAGTTTAACTGGTATACCATTGCGTAAAGGACATCAATATGTGTTCATAGACTAGTAGTATACCAAATTTTGAGTTACGGATAAAAAGTTATGGTTCTGTAAAATTTCAAATATTAGTTTTATATCAGTATCCAAACCAATCCTAAACTTTTGTCTGTTAGTGACCAAAGGCTCCATATAAATATTGTAAAGTGTGCTCAGCAGGGAATATGTAACACCCCATCCCAAATCGCACCGGAATCCGTGCACGTTGACCGAGGTTGACCGTTGACCGAAGGGGGTCAAAAGTTGACCTTTTGACTCGGTGAGAATTTCGAGTTGACCAGGGTACCGTGGCGAAGTGCACGATGCCACGAGTTCGTAGACTGGTATCACGTCGAAAACGAAGCTACGGTTTGAAAGTTATGAGCGAAACAAGTTGCGGTCCAAACTATCCAAGGAGTGCCGGGGTTGACTTTTTGTTTTTGGGGAATTGAGCTTTGACTCGTGCATGGTTGTGAAGTGCTCGTCGATACGAGTTCACAGACTAGCGGCACGCTCAAAACGGACATCCGGTTAAAAAGTTATGGACGTTTGAAGTTTACCGGATACCTTATTATTTTAATATTTTTGGGTCGATGAACAGTGAAATGCCACGTGTCAGCTTCTGATTGGTCCATGTGGCATGAACAGTGTCACACAGGGGTTTTTATTTGTTAAAACTCTCGGGGAAGAGAGAGAAAGAGAGAGAGGAGAGATAAAGAGAGAGAGAGAGGACCGCCGGCCACCGGAGATTTTCAAATTTTCCGGCCGAGTTACTGTACATGCACCGGCCAGCAAGGTTGCCCTCCTCATTTCCGGCAAAACCTCCAAGTTTCACGGCGAACGGCCGCCGGACGCGCCCGGATCGGACCTCCGAAGTTTTACCCCTCCACCGCCGGCCACCGCGAATCGACCATCTTCCGGCCATTTTCCGGCCACACGCGCCAGCTAGCCTTCATCCTCTCCTCAAGTCCGGCCGACCCACCAAAAATCACGGCCATCGGACCACCGACGCGCCGGAATCGGAGCGTTTTTCGGCGAGGGGCCGGAAATCTTCAAACGGTGATTTCTCCGCCGTCCGACCTCCGTTTTGCTCACTGCCGGTCCTGTTGGGTTGCTCTCCTCAAGATCTACAAGTCTGCAAAATTTCACGACCAACGGCCACCGCACGCGCCGCCGCCGGCGACGGTTGCCGGTGACCGCAGCGGTTCGTCGGAATGTACTGTTCCGGCGAGTACCCGAATTTCCGGCCAGCTCCAGTCCGCAGTGTTTGACCTCCTGAACCTGAATCCGACTTCCGTTTCCGCCAATTCGCGACGGTTTGGGAGAATTGCTGAGCCGAAACTCGAAAAGCTTTCTGGCGAGATTCCGACCCCATCGGGTTCGATCACCGGAAAGTAAGACCGAATCCGTGATCCTCATCACGCGAGCTTCGATTCGGTATATAACTCGTAACCCTTTAGATGTCGCTTGGTGTTCGCTCCCCGGGTATCCATTTGGGAATTACCCGAATAAAATATTAATATTTTTGGTTTGTGCACTATGGTTGTTTAGGTGCACGCGCGAGTGGCGGAGTTGATCCCGAGGAGGATCTTAGTTGATTTGCGTGCTCCAGGTGAGTGACCCACCTTCAAAAATTATTTTGGGCAATTAATTATATTTAATTGGTATTTAAATTGATATTTAAATTTATGCTCATGTGGTGTGGTTTCTTGTGGTTTTATTTTGGTTTAATTTATTTATTATGCATGAGCATAGTATGTTCCGGTAGTATTGTACGTGGTTTTCAGTATAAAATTTCCGGGCATAATTGGGTTAAATATTTTATGAAAATATTTGGTTAAATTTTATAAATTATGCCCGCGGTATTTTTATGGTTGCATCTCGTATTTTGAAAAAAAATTGTGGTTTGTTGATTATCGCTGTTTCGTACCGGGTTGTTTAAATAAAAATATGTGGGATGGTGTTTTGTGAAAATATGGTATACTTCCCACGGTGGTTTTTGGAAAAACGGTACGATTGGTTGTTATTGTTTATTTTTAGACGCACTCATACAGTATTGGTGTTCTGGTGTATGGTGTATGGACACGTGGTAGTGCGCGGTTATTATCTGGTTTAGCACACGGTTTTTACTTCACCCGTGAGTTGCCATTGGACCGTGGGCAGGCAAGTTGTTATTGGCCACAGCCGCCCCCCTCCTTGGCCGGGTGATGGTTTTTAGCAGTCGGTACTGTCGGGACGCCGAAGTGACCACTGCAGGTTTCTCTCTTTAACCCCCCCGCCAGTCGGTGCTCGGGACGCTGGGTATCGGAGGGCATCACCGGTATATGGTGTGGTGCGTCAGGTGTAATTGTCGGTGTAAATTGCAAATAATGGTTTAAACCCAAAAGGTGTTCAAAATGATTTACTATAATTTAGTATATTTTTATGATATATTTGGGGTATGTTTTCTGTTTATTTATTGTGTATCAACTGGTTTAATCCCTTGGTTTTTGGGAGGTATGTACATTGGGTTTTGCGAAAAGGTTTTAAAAAGGGAACATTTCAAACGGAGCGATTGGTGAGAGTTTTGAGGGAAATTATTATTTTCCAACAGTTATTATTATTTATTTATTAATTGCTGGTATTTGTTCTATTCCTTAATTGCTATTACTATTATTTTTATTATTATCGCAAAAAGGTGTTCAGTAGTTCGGGTTACTCACGGAGATGATTAACATCTCACACTCTTAAATTCCGTTCCCTTAGGTGCAAGTGGTGGTAGACGTTCTTCCAGAGTGAACCAAGTTTTCCGCTGCTGTTGTGTTTCGAGAAGTTTCTTCTGTACTCTTTCATTTCAGTGTATTATTTCTTTTCAGCCTTGTTGTATTTCTGTTGTTTAGCACTTCTTAAAGCTCTGTATACTACTGGGATACTTCTGTTTTATTTATGCACTGGACTGTTGTTGTTTTTGAGAAGTGCTAAAATTTGTGGAACAATTTGTAGTTTGTGGGAGGAATAAGGGGATGTTTTTAGAAGTGTGTTTTCAGTGCAGGTAGTTTGTGGTAAGTAAATCCCTTAGGGGAGGCTCTGTCGGATTTTCCGTTGGAGGGTCCGGTAGGGTTTCCCTGGGATCAGGGCTGTCTAGGGTTCCGGGGAAGGAATTCCGGACGGGTCCTGACAAATAAGTTATAAAATACCCACTTTATCCCCCACACCCGAGAAATCTCTCTCCAGATCTATGAGTTCGAACACATTTAATGCCCAACTAAGTCACCATCGTTTCCTCAAATTCCAGCCACCATCTAACTACATGCACCAGCCATGCATATTATCCACCTCCTGGTGACCAATCGGGCCAAATTTTCCACCACCATATAACTTTCCAATTGTTTGGCCGTTTTTGGACCCTCTGAATCAATTTATATGCTCCATTTGTCAATATCCCTCAATGTTTCAAAGATACATCAATAAGAGGTTTGCTCGAGTTTTGTGACAAGTTTTTTGGCCGCCGATGATATTTTTGGACCAAGGTTAACACACCATTGTATTCCTTATCTCTTCATATAAAGTTTATAAATTTTGGATATCCTTTGATAGTTTTCCATTTTTGGATCAATTAGATAAATATTGGATAAATTTGGACTCTGTTTGGATAAAATTAGTCAAATTGGTTAAAATTGAGGCTAGATTAATGTAATTAAATATTAATAGGGCCCATTGGAAAGTTCAGTTTTGAAAGATGGGCCTTTGGGTACTGCATATGAATAATATGCAGTATAACTGGACCATTCAGTCTCCAATTTATGTAATTTTATAGTTGTACAAATCATTTTAAGACATTTAGTATGCACCAATGTCTTTAGTTTAGTTGTTGAAATATATTTTATTATATTAGAAGCACTCGTGTTGAGCCTAAAGATGATCTTGTAGGGGAGTAGAAGAGAGGATCAACAATACAGTAAGTGGTTATGTCTTTTTAGAATGTTTTGGGCATGTTAGTATAATATATATGTGGTTCAAATATTTTATGTATATACCGTTTGATTGAAATGATTATTTTATGCATATGTGAATATCTGCTTTTACATATATATGTTACCATTTTATTTGACTTTTGACAATATTTTAAATAGTTTCCGATTCTATTGAGTTCATAATGGACTTGTGGATTGTGTTATTTAAATATCTTAGTATTTGTTTTGAGGTTTTTAATAATTTTAGAAAATGATTAATTTTGAGAAAGTGGATTGGAAATGATATGTTTTTAAGCATGTATATGTATTTTATGATTTTATGTGCTTAAAAATGGTTTATGGTGATATATATTTCACTGTGGTTTTTATAGTTTTGACATGAAATGATGATTTGGAATTTTTGGAATATTTAATCAAATGGTTGTATTTAAATATTAAATTATGTTTTATTATACAGTATTATTTGAAAATGTATGATCTTATAAAGATTGTTTTATGAATACTGTCTTGTTTACTTTTAATTGTTGTATCATATACTACTAGTGTTTCGGATCAGTATTATATTATACTATGCATGTTTGCCATGATGGCTATTATATACTAAGGGCCACGAGGTTGGGATTTTTCCATAGGTTCATTATTGCCATAGTATCTTTCCTGCATTAAGGGTTGTGAGGATAGGTTCATCCCATAAGTTTATAGTGCCACGTCGCCTAAAGATGCAAGGGGTCGTGAGGTGGGTTTATCCCATATATTTAATTTCTTTTACTGTCCAGTGATGTTTTGGGTTGCCGTGCAGCATTTGGTAATACTAGGTATATCATATGGTACATTGTTTATGTTTCTTGTTATATTATTTGTTTTTTTTGGTATTTGTGGTTTTTACTGCACTTTTATAATTATTTTGTGAAATAGTATTTATATAATCTTATGTCAATATTTATATCACGATTAATACATTTTATAATATTTTAACCATCATTCATTTTATATTATTTAAGCATCAATTCTACGATATTGATTTTGGATACAAGTTTGGGTTTTAATAAATGATTTTAAAAGGAGAACCTTTCAAAAAAGTGAAACGAGAATTCTTGAGAGAAAGTTTTACAGAAATAAAGTATTATTTTCTATTACACTATGTCATTCTCTGAGATCTCTTTATCTCACCTTTTATTTGTTTTTAAATTCTTTCCCCTAGGTCTAGATAGTTAGCTGGCAGTCTACCTCACTCATCATTTGTTATTTTATATTTCCCATAGCAGCAGCAGTACTTATTATTCTCTATCTATCTTTATTATTCTAAACTTATTTGTATTAGTTGTACTTTTGAATTTTTCAAATACTTTTGGAATGCTCTGATTAAGATATCGGACACATTATTGATCATATTATATATGTGTAATTATGGCTTGTTGTATGATGTACTATAGTTGTGGACCATGGTTGTTGATTTGTATGCTGTTGTGGTTTTATTTTTATTGAGATATTATTTGATATTGCATGTGTTTATTTGTCCACATTTTAAATGGGGTTCTGTTGGATATTTTTTAACGATTGTCCAATTGGACTTCACCAGGGGAGACTATCTGTGGAGAACCTGAGAGGGTTCTCAAGATGGGTCCTGTCATTATCATTCAAAATTCCTTCCAAAATCATCAATAAAAAAACAATCTCCTCTTTTTTAAAATTATTTATGATCATAGTAAAATATTAATTAATACCAAATGGAGCAGCTATTTAAAAGCATGAATTTTTTTACCTTTATTGGTTGTATTAAAAAATATATAATTTTATTATTATAATATTAGATAATTGATTGAAAAAAATATAAAAGTAGAATAATTAGTGTCATGTGTTATCATAATATTCTTCCAAATTTCCTCCAAAATCATTAATAAAAAAAATCATCTTCCCTTCTTTTTATTATTTAAGATCTTCTCAAAATATTAATCGTTACCAAATTGAGCAGCTATTTTAAAAAAAAAAAGAAGAGATTTTTTTACATTTTATTGGTTGTATTAAAAACTATCTATTTTGATTATTATAATATTATTCAATTAATTGGAAGAATATGAGATTTTACCTTTTATGATTGTACCAAAAAATATATTAAATCTATTATTGTAAAATCATAAATAAATATATATTATTATTTATTAATAATAAATAAATAAATATATTTATTATTCTAATATGATAAGTATAATTACCACGGTTGTGTTTAGCAGACTTCCCGCCAATACGAGAGAGTATTCAAATATCTGGCTTACATTCATGCGTGAGGGTACTCCTAATGGGTTGAAGACCATATCAACAGGCCTTCCATCTTGCAAATAAGACATATTTTGCTAGGTAAAATTTTGGAAATGATACCCTTATTTCAAATCACTAATTTATATCTTTAGAAATAAAAATAAGTAAATATATGTTTATTATTATGATATTATAATATTATATATAATATTAAATTTTATAATATTATATATAATATTAAATTTTATAATATTATTATTATTATATTATAATATTTTATAATATTATATGAAAATTAATAAAGATATCTCCGTATGGAAGTTAATAAAGATATCTTTTTATTTGTAAATAAGAAAAATATAATATTATAAGTAATATCTGTTAAACTGGAAAAAAAGATTTATATTCAAAATAAATTATTTTATTTTATTTTATTTATCAAATAAATCAAATACACTTGGTTATAAAATAATAAGTGACATCTTTCAGTCATTTAAAATTTCATTGTTCAATATTTTATTGCTTTTTATTCTTTTATACTTCTATTTTAGTTATTAAAGGTTTTTTTTTCTTGTTTTTATTGTTTAATTTCAATTTTTTTTATGGATCCTAATCATGACCATCTTAATCATGAGCATAAATGTGAACCACGCTATAGATTTTTGATTGAAGTCGAAGATGTTGAATCAAGATATACCGTGAAACTGATGGAAAAGAAGAAAATATTTCTAAAGAAGATTCCTCGTTGATTATCAATTCATCTTTGTATATAAATTTTTTAAGGATAATGAAAGAGAAAAATATATCTATAAATAAAAAAAAGAAGATGTAAGAGATTATTCAGGATGAGAACATGTAAGAAGAAACAATATGATCATTTTGGCAATTAGGTAGTACTAGAATTCCTGGACTTTGTGACAACTTTATTAAATAAGAAGCAACTTAGAAAGATTAAATATTTATCCTAAACAAGATACTTGTTTTTTTTCTTATTATGTTTCATTTTTTTTTATTGAAATCAATTGTATTTGAATAATAATATTTTAATGTTTATTTGAATCGAAAAAAAATGTTTTATTTTATTTGTTATAAATTATAATATAATAGCTTAATAAAATGAAATTTCATTAATGCCTAGTAAACCACCCTTGGTGCCTTTCCCAATCTTTGAGTAATAATGCATGTTTGTTATAATGTTCAAAAAAATAATATAATATTATTAACGTATAACATTTTTATTATTTGTGTTATTATACATATTATTATCTATAATATATATAAAAATAAGATAATAAAAAATTTTCTCACATTTCATCATTAGATTTAAATATAATTAATTATTTTAAATTATTTTAAAAATCATATACTATGATAATATATACCTGCATTGCACGAGGATCTATGCTACCACTACTAGTAATAATAATAAGAAGAAGAAGAACAAGAACAACAACAACAACATATCCTACCCAACAAATATGTCTTATAGAATTAATCAATTGAATAGAATAGATCCATACATGAGTTGATTAAATATTAAGATTTATCTATAGTTCTATTTATATAGATGTATATATGCATCTTATACATTTATATAATCACATAGTAAAGAGTGTTTGTTACAAAGTTTTTATATTGAAGTTTCATGCATAAGACTTGGGGTATAACAAGAAATACCAATGAAAAAAAATGGTCAATGCATATAGTCACAGATGTGATCATCATTAGTATGCAATTAGCATAAAAAAATGCATGTCATCGAAAAATCATCATGCTTGATGTAAATACATGGTAGCTAATGCGAATTATGTTAGGTATAAAATTTGTCTATTTTATAATTTATTTTTATATTTATTGTTTATTATTTTCCCAATAATTTTTTACTAACTTGAATAAAAATATATTGATTTCTTTTTTTTAGGTAAAAAGACTAATAAATTGTGAAGTTTTTAAGTTAGTTTGGATAATTTTTTTAATAGAAATATGGAAAGATATATTTTATATATATTTGAATGAATCAAGTTGATAAATATCTACTATGGACGCCATTTTAGATTTATTTTGGAGATTTGAAAATTAATTGTCTACCATATTGAAGATATTGGATTTTTGCATAGCAAATGCTGTGTTTAACATATTTGGAGCTGCTAAAGGAATTTTGAGTGATTTCAGTTACAAATTTTCTTGACACATCAAAGATCATCTTTGTCAAATTCATTGCATTTGGACTAGTGGATCAATACAAATTTAATTTCAAAGTCAAAGCATCTGCATAGTTTTTACGAATCTGCAATCCTAGGGGAGAATTGAAGTTGAATGTCTTAATGGATATCAAAATGCTTATTATTGCCCATTGATACTATGCCACATGTCAATCCATTAACCAATCCCATGAGTGCATAGTGGCACCCATAGGTGGTGTTTTTATTAGATGATGGAGCTTGTGTGGGGGAGGGAAAGAGGAGATAGGAAGGAGAAAGAGGAAAGAGAAGAGAGATATCGATCAGGTGTGATCCACTGTGTTTCAACCATCATCAATGTGCATGTGCCTAACCACCAGGTCAGCTACCTCAAGATTGATCAGCCAACCAAGTTCCATTTCCAGCATGTAAGCGACAAGCTAAGATCAAAGAGATTTCTGTCGCCGACGCCATTAGATTTACCGATTGATTTCTCACAAGTCAACCATCCATTTTTGACACCACCTAAACCATTGTGAAGTCCACCATCCAATCTAACTTTCCACCAAATTTCACAGCCAGTGGCTTGCGACATTCATCGATGACCACGGTGGCTCTCCGGAATCCTTGGTTCTGGCAAGTTTTCAATAAGACCACCAATCTATCCCCCTATTTTGACCTCGTTAAACCCAAATTTGAGGTCTATTTTATCCAAATCTCAACTAGCTGGGAGATTCAGAGACACTTGATTCTTGACATTTTCGGTTAGATCCCGGCCACCACCGGTTTGATCTTTGAAAGGTAAGACCTAATCCATAATTCTCATGTTACAAGCTTTGTTTTAGTATATAATTTGTGTATTTTGTACAACATTTGTGTTAGATCCCTTGGGTAACCCATATATATTATAGCCGATCAAAATATTATTTTAATTAGTGTTGTGTATTGTTGATATTTAGGCACCCATGTGATTTATGGGACCAATCTTATGGAGGATCTCGAGTGATCCTCTTTCAAAATCAATTTTGGGGTTGTTAAAAATAAATATTGTGTTCTTTAAATTTCTTAAGAATTGTTGTATGTTTAATATTTAAGAAAAATTGTTATTCAAATTTATGATGCCAAAATTATGTTGATTAAATATGAGTTGCATAGAATTTATATCTATGGTTTTAAAGAAATTATGATTTCAAATTATTGTTAAATTTTATTGTTGAATTTATTATGCATAATAAAATGTATTTATGTGAATTTAAATATACGTGGATTTTATTTAATTTTAATGTAATATTTGTATAGTTAATTTTAAAGATTTGTACAAATTTAATGTACTCAATTTGTATTTGTGCATTTAAATATTTATGGATCTTGTTTTATTGTGGTAAAAGTTGGTGTGTTTAAAGTGATGGATTTATGACGACGGTTTAGAAAAGAAATGTCAAATTTTATAGGTTTAAAGGATGTACTAAACCTGGTGGCATTTTATGAGATTTTCGATATTCATGAGATTTATAATTTTATGGTTTAGATGCACCATACAATACTAGTGTTCTGTATTATATCTATTGATTAGCAGGTAAGTATATATGGTTGTGTTGTGGGAGTGTTGGACCTGAAAGTTGGCAAGTATAATGCACAGTGAGCATCAATCGTCCCGCTGCAAGGCCAGGATGATTGTTATCAGCATCGGGATGTTAAGGTGATAATTTGCAAGTTTTTCGATTTAACCTCCACATCAGAGCGGTGCTTAGGATGTTGGGTATCGTCAGACACGACTTGGTATATAGTATGGTTCATCAAATTGTTTTCTCGACACATTTTCCAAAATAAAATTTTTTTTAAATGTATTTTGTCATATTTTGATCATTTCTTTTGACTTGATGTTTTAAAATGTATTTTATCATATTTTTATCATTTATTTGTAATCGATGTTTAAAAATGTATTTTATCATATATATATTATTCATTTTAAATTAATGTTTTAAAGTGCATTTTATCATTTATTTTTTCTATTTGATGTTTAAAAATGAATTTTATCATATTTTTATTATTCATTTCAAATTGATGTTTTAAATTAATTAAAATATTTCTTTTGTTGTTTAATCGATTCATTTAATCAAGATTTTGTAAATTATATATTGAGGTTAATTTTGTTTTGATATTAAAATTTTCTAATATAAATTTTATTTTACCCTATGATGTTTTATTCTAAATTTAATAATTTGTTACTATTATTTTCAATGTTAATTTTAAATTTAAATTATTTATATTTTATTTGTTTATTTATTTCCTTGATTTTTGGGGTATAAAAATAATGGGTTTTGTGAAAATAGTTTTAACAAGGAAAACTTTTCCAACTAAGTAAAATTTGTGAAGGTTTTGAGAGAAAATTCTTAATTTTTCTGATTTATTATTTTAACTATCTATTTTTTATTAATCTCCTTTATTTTATATTAGTAAATTATTATATTTTATGTAATACTTGGATCACTTGCTAGGATGGTTAGCATTTCATATTTTTAAAAACATTCCTCTAGACCCAGGTTAATAGACGTTGACTATCGGGGGCGAGCTTTACATCTTTTGTTTGTGCAGAATCCCAAGAAGTCCCTTCTTTTTTTCTTGCTTCCTTGTAATATTTCTTCTTTATTCCTTTGTGTTGTATTAAACTATGTCTTCATTTGTAAACTTTATGATGCTCTGCATACTGTGTTGGATTATTATTTGTTTAATATTATGCATGTTCTTTGTATTGTATTGTTTTGAAGTGCTGCCATTGTGGAAATCTTTGTAGTAAGGTGGGAGGAATAATATTGTGTCTTTTAGAAGTGTGTTTTCTATGCAGGGAATTTTGTGGCATGTTGACCCCTTAGGGGAGATGTTGACTGATTTTCCATTGGAAGGTTGGCAAGATTTTCTTAGGATCATTGCTTATTTAGGATTCTGATAAGGGATCTTAGGTGGGTCTTGATAGAATGATATTATTTCTCTAGGTTTCTGTATCTTTAATGGAGCATGCATTATTGTATGTTCCATCCATGTTTATTGTCTTGTTTTGACCGTGTTGAAGTGTCATTCCTTTTCCTCGATAGGATTCATTATCGGAGTTAGAATAACTCCAATTCCCCTTTAGAGTGTCAATTAGAGATTGCCATTCATGTAGGAGAGCTTGTATGGCCTAGTCAGATGGTCAAAGGTTGCCTCTTTTGTATTGAAGATTAGGTGATGGAAGTAGGCTTGATTCTATTGGATCTTTTTGGGCTTGATGTGATCCTAGGCATGGATTGGTTAGCTACAAATCATGCCTCTATGAATTGTTACAATAAGGAAATGATGTTTAGGCCACCAGGCCTACCTGAAGTGGTGTTTCGTGGAGAAGTTAGAAGGCCTTTACCAGAGTTAATTTCTAGCTTAACTGCCAAGAAGCTATTGGAGAAAAGTTGTCAGGGGCATTTAGCCCATATGGTTGATACCCAAGTGGGAGGTATAAAGTTGGAAGACGTGGCTGTAGTAAGACTTTCTGGACACATTTCCTGACGAGTTACCACTAGAAAGGGAGATCAACTTTTTACCATTGAATTGGTTCTGGGCACTGCACCTATTTCTTTACCACCATACCATTTGGCTTCAGCAGAGCTGAAGGAGTTAAAGTTTCAGCTGCAAGATTTTGTTGGTTGGCATGAAAAGGAAAGTTGCAGATTTTACATGAAAGTGTTTGATCTGCCATCAAGTGAAAGCAGAAAGGCAGAGACCTTCAGGACAACTTCAACCTTTGCCTATTCCCATGTGGAAGTGGGAGCAACTTAATATGGACTTCGTGTTCAAACTTCCTCCCACAGCGAGAAGGTACGATAACATTTGGGTGATCATCAATAGACTCACTAAGTTAGTGCATTTCCTGCCTATGTGAGAGTGTTTCTTACTAGAAAAGTTAGGTGAGCAATTCGTGACGCATATCACGAGTCTACATGGAGTATCAGTCACCATCACATTTGAACGTGATCCGTGCTTTACTTCACAATTGTGGCGAAAGTTAGCAGATGCGCTTGGAGTGAGGCTCAACTACAGTACTGCCTTTCACTTGTAGACAAACAGACAAGTCAGATCTAGGAAGATATGCTAAGATCATGCATCATGCGATTATGAAGGAACTAAGATGAGCGATTGTTGCTAGTAGAGTTTATTTATAATAATAGATACCAAGCGAGCATTGGAATATCCCTATATGAGGCCTTATATGAGAGACACTACCATACCCTACTGTTGGAGTGAAGTGGGTGAGGAGAAGCTCCTTACAGCGAACAACGTGATTGGGTCTAAATATCTATGAATGACCATGTAGAAGGTGAGAGTCATTCGAGAATAGTTAAAAGTAGCTTAGGACTGACAAAAGAATTACGCTGGTGTGCATAAAAAGGATCTTGAATTTGAAGTAGATGATTGGGTTTTCTTGAAACTGTCTCCATGGAAAGGAGTTGTGCGCTTTGGCAGACAAAGGAACCAAAGTTGTCATTAGATAGGTCCCTACGAGAAAATTGAGAGAATTGGTCTAGTGGCATACAGAGTAGCACTATCAGAGGAACTAGCACAAGTACACAATGTATTTCACATTTCAATGTTGCAGAAGTACATCATAGACCCATTGCACATGCTTCGAACCCTCAACATCGAGTTGAGGAAGGACCTATCATACGTGGAGCAGCCAGCACAGATCCTAGAATGCGAGGAATGAGTATTGTGCAACAAAACCATCCTACTAGTAAAAGTCCTATGGCCAAATCACTTAGTCAATGAGGTGAAATGGGAGCTCGAAATGCAGATGTGCAACCAATATCTCTAATTGCTCCAGTGATGCGTGAAATTTCACGGACTAAATTTTTATAAAGGGGTAGATTGCAATACCCCATCCTGAAGTACATTGAAAATTTTCCACATGTTGGACGAGTTTGATCAAGTTGACCGATGTTGAACGAGTGGGTCCACATTGACTTTTTGTTCAAGATGGAGTTTCACGTTCACTAGGGCACCATTGCAAAGTATTTATGGATTTGGTTTTATTGTGGTAAAAGTTGATATGTTTAAATTGATGGATTTATGATGATAGTTTAAAAAAAATGTGCAATTTTATGGGTTTATAGGATGTACTAAACCAGGTTTTAGATGCAACATATAGTACTGGTGTTATATACTATATCTGTTGACTAGCGTGCAAGTATATACGGTCATCCTGTGGGAGCCTTGTACCTGAAAGTTGGCAAGTATAACGCACAGTGAGCATTAACTGCCCCCTTCATGAACATGATGATTGTTATTAGCATTGTCGGCTTTGGAATCCCAAGCTTACCATTTGCATGTTTCTCTTTTTAACCTCTTCGTCATAGTAGTACTTAGGACCTTAGGTATCATCTGGCACGACTTGGTATATAATGTGGTGCATCAAGTTGTTTTCTCGACATGTTTTCTCAAATAAAATATTTTAAAATGTATTTTATCATATTTTGATCATTTGTTTCAAATTGATATTTTAAAATGTATTTTATCATGTTTTTACTATTTATTTTAAATTGATATTTTAAAGAGTGTTGTATTTTTTATTATTAATTTCAATTTGATGTTTTAAAATGAATTTTATCATATTTTTATTATTCATTTCAAATTGATGTTTTAAATTACTTAAAATACTTCTTTTATTATTTAATTGATTCATTTAATATGGATTCTATAAATTATATCTTGAGTTTAATTTTGTTTTGATATTAAATTTTTCTAATATAAATTTTATTTATAATTTTATTTTACCCAATGATGTTTTATTCTAAGTTTAATAATCTGTCACAAAAATTATTTTCAATGTTAATTTGAATTTCAAATTATTTGTATTTTATTTGTTTAGTTATTTCCTTGATTTTTTGGATATTAAAATGATGAGTTTTGTGGAAGTAGCTTTAAAAAGGGGGACTTTTCAAACTCAGTAAAATTATGAGGGTTTTGAGAGAAAGTTCTTAATTTCACTTATCTATTATTTTAACTATTTGTTTATTTATTTATTATTAATCACCTTTATTTTATATTGGTATATTATTATATTTTATATAGTAGTTGGGTCATTTATTTGGATGATTAACATCTCATGTTTTAAAATCCGTTCCTTTAAACCTAGGTTAGTAGGCGTTGACCTTCCATGGTCGAGCTGAACATCTTTTGTTCTTGCAGAATCCCAAGAAGTCCATTTTCTTTTTCTTGTTTCCTTTGTAATATTTCTTCTTTATTCCTTTATGTTGTATTAAACTATGTATTCATTTGTAAACCCTATGATTCTTTGTATACTGTGTTTATTATTATTTGTTTATTATTAATGTTTGTTCCTTGTATTGTATTATTTTAAAGTGGTGCTATTGTGGAAATCTTCGTAGTAAGGTGGGAGGAATATGAAGATGTCTTTTAGAAGTGTGTTTTCTATAAAGGGAATTTGGTAGCATGTCCAAACCGTAGGGGAAATGCTGTCGGATTTTTTTGTTGGAAGGTAAAGAAGGATTTCACTAGGAACAGGATTTATCTAGGGTTCCGATAAAAGATCTTGGGTGGATCCTGACATCTAGAGATGATTTAAATATTATAATAGTCATTCTCATACCGCCAAGGCCTTTTCAAAGTAATTGGCTTTTGGGTTTAAAAGAACTCCAAAGTTAAACATGCTCGACAAAAACAATCGTAGGATGGGTGACCTCTTGGAAAGCTTTTAACAAAAAATCCCATATGAGGCAAAAGCAATCCTATGATAGATGACTTCCTAGGAAGCTTTGAGCGAAAAATCCCATATGAAACACCATACCAAACAAAAAATCTCATACGGAGTGTAGTGGCTAAATGAGTGACAATATCGGTAGAGATGATTGGTCCGCCATTGAAGATTTAGAAGAAGCTTTAGGAAATCAAGAGAAAGGAAACAACAAGAAGAAATTTTGAAGCACACCATCGTCAACTATACCATAGCTAATATGAGTTCAAGTTTTGGACTTTTGTATTTGAAAGGAAACAAGAGGAAGAAATTTTAAAGCACACCATCGTCAATTATACCATAGCTAATATGAGTTCAAGTTTTGGACTTTTGTATTTTCTGTCTAATTCTTGTTTTTCTCTTTTTCTTTATTTATTTTTGTCAACCCCTTATCGATTATAATTATGGATATGGTTTATAGTTTAGTTATGAACGAAATTTCATAACTATGGTTAAGATGTAGACCTAGCTATGACTATTCATTTTTAATGTAACAGCATGCCCCTACTAGAAGACCTATGGCTCCCTACCCATATTGTCCTCAATTAAGCCACCACACTTAGTATAAGATTTTTTTTGTTTAGAACTTTTCAAAAGATTGCACATTTTTGCACTACTTTTGCCTAAGTACGTTTAACTTCATAGTTCTTTCAAACATTGAAGACAGCCATTGACCTTAGTGTTATGAGAGTAATTATCATTACATTTGAATCATCCCCCATTTTATACTTGAATGATGTGAGATTGGACACAAGATATCTTGTTAGTGCCTTTTCATCCGCCCATACTTTACCCTGCTTGGGGCATACTTCTAACCAAGTATATGCTCTGATACCATTTGTAACACCCCACCTCCACTGGCGGACCTATCTCTCTCTGCTGATATTATCCCCATCTTGGACACCATAATACGTATGAAATTTTTTTGTTTAGAGCTTTCCAAGAGGTTACCCATCTTTGGACTACTATTGCCTAAGCACACTTAACTTCATAGTTCTTTCAAACCTTGAAGACAACCATTGGCCTCAGTGTTATGAAAGTAATTATCATTACATTTAAATGATCCCCCATTCCATACTTGGATGATGTGGGATTGGACACAAGATAGCCTGTTAGTGCCTTTGTACTTGCCCATACTGGTCATCACAATTCACCTCGCTTTGGGCTACCTTCCTCGCTGGCATACTTCTAACCAAATACATGCTCCAATACCATTTATAACACCTCGCCTCCACTGATGCACCTGTCTCTCTTTACTGATGTTGTCCCCAATTTGGCCACTACACTCAGTATGGACTTTTTTATTTAGAGCTTTCCAAGAGGTTACCTATCCTTGGACTACTTAGCCTGAGCATACTTAACTTCAGAGTTCTTTCGAAACCTAAAGCCAACTGCTCTAAAAGGAGCTCAATATTATGAGGGTAACTATCATTACATTTAAACAATCCCCCATTTGACAATCAGATGAAGTGGAGTTAGACATCAGGTAGCTTGCTAATGCCTCTCGGACATGCTCACACTGATCATCAGATTTAATGCAATAATTATTTATTTTTTATATATATCTTGTTCATAATCAATTGTTGATCTTAATGCTTTCATGAAAAAGTGACTAGTTTAATATTAATTTTGCATAGGAATATGGAAAATAATATTGTTTGTAATGAATATGATAGGACTGGTCCTGGGGTCCTTTTTGAACATTCAAGATGGGCGTATCTAGGGAAACCCTAATAAACAGATACTAAAAGTGCAGTATGATCTCCCAAAAAAATAGATAAAATCCAATAGTAAAATAAAGAAACGTAGATACTTTTAATAAATTTTTTATAAATCATTGTCAACACCCATCAAGGGTCCCAACTAGAGACCCAAAAGAAAAAAATTATGAATAAAAGCATAACATAAATGAATAAAAGTATAACATATTATATTAATCTACCATAACATACTAAAGGAAATAAATGAGTTGAAAAAATAAATAAAACAACATAAACAATAGTCTCATAAGATTGCTAAAAAAGAACAATACATTAATAGCAGAAATGCAACGTATATGAATATTCAAGAGTGATGAAATATACGAAGGTGATACAAACAATGCCTAGATGTAGTATGTTCCCCTAAGACTTAGGGGAACAATTTAAAATATAAAACTATGAGATGTGCTTGGTGAGTGAACATGTAAAATATTATGAAAATAAATAGTATTCTTAAAAATCTTTTCTATCAAGACCTTACACTTTACGAAAGTTTTCCTATTTTGATAAACAATTTTCACAAAATCTAAAATCATCCTTAAAGCATAGTAATTTTGTAAATCATAGTATAAAGAAATTAAAATCAGATAATATCTGTCACTTCATAAATAAAATAATACTTTTATGAGTCATAATTTATAAATATGGATAATTATAAATATATATATATATATATATATATTGTATCTGTATTACACACCCAACAATATCTCTGTTATCAACTGTTATTATAACATGTCACAAGACTATAACTAGCATCCTAGTATGTTGTTGACTACCAGGAGAGGGGGAAAATATTAATGTGACCTTTGGCGTCCCAGATGAAGACCTTCTGTCTAACCTTAAAAATCATGAGATCAAGTAAGGAATGGTTAAATAAGCATGCTTACTCATAATCCAACAAATCCACAATCATGGTATAGCATGACACACAATACTCAACAACCCAGAATCTAACTCATGATCCAATATGTTTATATAATTTATCAAATAAAATCCATAATAATCATATCAAAATATTCTCATAAATATCGACATAAACTTATATATATTCATATAGCCATTTATTGATATTTATTTATGTCAAACCATCCCTTTTAATATACCATAAAATGATAAATCAAATTATTATTTCATAGTATGTAATAAAGTATATGACTTAAATAATTCCAAAAATAATAATAATAAGATAGTATATAATCAAGCATATATTTTCCAAAACTATATCAAAAATAAAAGTTCACTCATAGATCATAGTTTAAACCGGCTCCTCCATTGGATCATCTTCAATCTTCATCCCTATGCCTAAAATATATCTAAAATTACCCAATCAAGGACCATAATTTGATAAAATAAGTTGTGCGTGCATGTTCAAGGCCTAATTCATTCTGACAACTTATGAATCCCAATGTTCAATACCAAGAGCCTAACTTTCTTAGATTTTTAAACATTAGGTATTGGGTTTTTCAATCTAGGCTCCAGTTTGTAAAACTGTAACTCCTAAAAAGTTATAATAAACTCCAATTACACTTTTACAACTTGCCTTTACTCCTAAATCATCCAACTACAATATAAATTTTATCTGGTACTTACCTAATTTACCTGATGTAACAAAAAATAAGAAAATACCCAAATGGTATTGAAAAATAGCAAATGAAATATAGTTGGAAAGCCCATGACACAAGGATTACAACGGTGTACTCACCTTGTCAGAATTACATCATTGGTGGCTGAAAAATTGCCAAAACGCTACTCTGAAGCATGTATCTTTTGAAC
This sequence comes from Ziziphus jujuba, assembly GCF_031755915.1. Lineage (NCBI taxonomy): Eukaryota > Viridiplantae > Streptophyta > Magnoliopsida > Rosales > Rhamnaceae > Ziziphus > Ziziphus jujuba. The sequence goes on from NC_083382.1 coordinate 16,731,492, forward strand.
CAAGGAGAATCTGAGAGAACGGACACCAGATGGGAATTTTGAAGGCTCAAAATAGGTGGGGCAGGGTGCTCACTTGGCATAGGTTGGCCAAAAGCTGGCTAGAACAGAGTTTGGCCAGACTCTTCTACTAATGATGGCTGCATCACCAATTAAAATAACTTGAATTTTCAGTTGTTGGTTTATCTAGAGGTGGGCAAGGTGGCTGGCCAATGCATGTGGTGCAAAATCATTAGAAAAAAGGCTAAATCTTGTGTGGAAATAAAACTACCACTATAAGCTTCAACTGGCCATTGCCATCGTGTATTATGGCCATTCGCTGGAAAAATTTAAGGTTTTGGTCGTTGAAAGGTGGGTTACCAAATGGTCAGGCATGTGAATTGAAATGGTGACCAAAAATAGGTAAATGGAATGAAATAGTGGTAGTGGATAGTGGTCTAAGGTGGTTTCCAGCAAGCCTAAAGTTCTATATGGGTTTTAGGGTTTCTTATAGGTATTTTGGTAATTTTGATCTTTTCGGAGAGTTTCTAAACATGAGAAATCCTAGCTAAGTATTTATAGGCCTTATATAGACCTTGAGTCCACCATACGATGAAACACATAGGTTTGGACAATGTAAAAGTTATATCACACTCGAAATTTTATAGAGCTGTAACTTTTGATTCATAACTCAAAATCAAATGTGACACTAATCAGCGAACTCATATCAACGAGCTTTCCCCAAATATACAAGGCTTACCAAATTCCATCTCCAAAAGAAAGTCAAACTTGGTTCCACTTAGAAGTCCAACTGGGTCAAATTTAGTCAACTTCGGTATTTGACTCAAAAATTCAATTTCAAGATGTTTTCTCAGGATGGGTCATCACAAATTACATGATAAATAGGAATATTACCATACCATGTTCAAGTTGTACCTTAGCTGTCATAAGAAAGTTAATCTAGTTTTCGGATTTGCATGTTCTAAGACTCTCTTAAGTCAATCTAAATTATAAAATAATTATATTGCCTTGTGTGAATTAAATCAATTGTTTCAGAAATCATCTTTTGATTACTTTTTAAAGATTAAGTGTGGTAAAAAAATATCATTATTTGATTTGGTTGCATGCATTAAAATGAATATGAGCTCTAAGTAGTGAATCCAAAACCTTAGTGTTTTCATAACTATTGTCTTGATTCTTAATCAATTCAAGTTTTTTCTTTAATTTTAATTATTTTAGTTTTAATTGATTAGTTTAATTATTTTAATTGCCAATAATGACAAAGCTTTAATTTAGTTAATATAATAATTGAATATAAACAATCACAATTATTCTTTATTCCTTGGGGGATCTACACTCCGTTACTCACCATAATCATTTTATATTTTCATAAACTTGCGAATGAAAATTGCACAACAATTTCTCCCATAAAAGTTGCAATAGATTATCATGCATAAAATGTATGAATTTAGATATGTATATATTACATGCAACCAATCTTTTAAAAGTCGAACTGTTAGATTTCTTAGAATTGGTTTAAATGTTATTCATCTATTTCAAAATTATATATTTAATAGGTTGATCTCATAGATTGTTAATACAATATTATCATATAACGTAACTTTTGTAATATTTTTATTAGATGACAAATTATTATCATATAAATCAAAATTATATATATTAAGGGTTAATATCATATAGACCCCTTATGTTTTACTCCTATTTCAACAAGTACACAATGGTTTGAAACAATTCAAAAATATCCTTTGTGCTGTTAATTTCCATCCAAAATACTCTCTTTCCTACATGGCATCATAAAATAACTTAATAGTTACTTATACGTTTAATATTATATACATACACTTATACTTATTACTATTCTAGCAAAAAGCATTACAATAATAAAAAAAAAAAGTTATAATAAAAAAAAGGTTATTGGAGTGGCTGCCCACTAACCTTTAGCCTGGCTTGTACTTGTCCCCCAATCGTCTTTTTTTTTTTTTCTTTTTTTTTTTTTTAAGGCACTTTACCCCCCAGCGTATGATTTTGTTTGCATTGTTGGGATAAAACCTATTTTCCATTAAAAATGCATATGCGCAGCACATGCATGTCTCCTAAACCATATTATTAGCAAATTTTTAAACACCAAACAAATAGTCATATGACATATCCTTAGCACCTTGCTAGGTTTTAGATCAACCTAGTTTGTTGGTAAATAGGTCATACGGCCTGGTTTTTTACCTTAATGAAACTCCCTCATTTGATCTCCTTTTTTGGTTATTTCAAAGGTGCTCTTCTTATTTCAATGCTCGCATCAAAACCTTTATTCAATTTTTGGGTTATCATACTGAAAAAGTAGCATCCAATCTAGATAAATGTTGGCCTATATATTTTCCATTGTATGGCCATTTCGAACGAAATTTAAGATTTTTCAAACCAAATCAAAAGCTTCAAATCACACTATTCCATTTTAAAAATGATTTACTACAAAATCTAGGTTATAGATTTTGTTAAAAACAAAATTTCCATATTAAAAAATTACATATATCCGGTATACAATCGCAAATCCGTGAATTCCAAATCAAAATGCAAAAAATTCAAATGGAAAATTTCTTTTCCACCTTTTAACAAAGGGAATTACTAGCCCAAACATATATGGTCATTTTCCTAGGAGAGGGAACCAGAGCTATAGAAGGTCACTTTCCATCAAGAAGGATTTTAAAGAGACAATACTGCATAAATTCATGCCAAATAATGTCCTTTTACAAATTATCTTAAAAGAATTGAATACTCTTTGGCAGCAGACAATGAAGGTTCATTAAGATCACAAATCTTAAGCAAGTCTGCACAATTGCATCCACCTTGTACTTGAGTTGTTTTCTCTCATTGACCTTCACATCGCTAGCCTAGATTTTTTTGTTAAGGACATGGAGGTATGATTTAAACATGAATTCAAGTATGATGAATTCCTATAAGAATGTAACCATTCACAAAGCCAGTTATGCTACAGATGATGCAAAAGAGATTTTCAAGGGTAAACTAAGGTTGCAGATGATGCAAATAAGGTTCATAAGACTTAGCACATGCATTTTTATCATCTCATTAATGAAAAAGAGGTTTTATACCAAAGGTGCAAATGGAATTAGAGTTGAAGGGTAAAGTGCAAAATATATATATATATATATATAAATAAAAAAGTTACGAGGCAAAATGCAAGTGAGGATAAAGGTTGAGAGGTAACTGTACCAATAACCCCCAAAAAAATTACTTATTTAGTTTTGTTACATTACTATTCTCATATTTTCTTTTAACAAAATTTTGCATCAATCTTTTTCTTAAGTTTTATTATGTATATCGATATATTTAGATAATTTAACAAAAAATTAGATGCATTTAGATATGTAAAATTTGGCAAATAACTAATTATATCAATTAATCATGTTATTTTATTATAAAAAAATATTCTTATTACTTTACCATAACAAAATTTGATTAAATATTTTGCATAAATATGTATTTTTAGTTTCTATTATTTTTTATAAATATATATATATAAATATTTTTTTTTTAAATTTTAAATTTGATTTATAATACAATTTTCTTAAAAAAATTTTAAACTAATTTTTTTTCTATATTTACAAAAAAAAAAAAAAAACTACTTTTTTTCTATTAATTTATAAGTAAAATGCATTACATATATATATATATATATATATATATAAAGGAAAAATGCAAATGATTCTCGGTTTTGCTTATTCTTCTTGATACAACCCAACGAGGATCTCATGGCTTGCAATCTGCATATGAAAGAAGCAAAAAAAGCAGATAGGTTTCACAATTCTCCTGCTTCCTGTCCACCAAAATGACCAAAGAATGAAGAAGAATTAACTCATCACAAAAAAATAAAATAAAATAAATAAATAGAAAAAAGAAAATATCCCAACAAACATATGTAAAATTTGAAACCAACAGTGAAAAAACCCACAGATAAAATTTAAAACCAAAATTAAGGAATTAAAACCCGCAAATAAAAATCCATTCCATATGTATTTTCTTTTTTTCTTTTTCTTTTTTCAATATCCTAGATCTGCTAATAAATAAAGCTTTTTTTTTTTCCTTTTTTTTTTTTTTTGGTCCCCTTTTTGCTTCTTCAATCCATTGGATCAGCAAATCACAAAGGAGAAAAAAAAATAATAATAATAAAGTGTTTATTATGGTTATTTATTTATCTTTCTTTATTGCTTCATCTGTAAATCAAGTAGAAGGAAAAAGGTTTTATTATTATTATTATTTGTTCTCTTTCTTTGTTGCTTCATCTGCAAATCAAGTAGTTTAAGAAGAAGAGAAGAAGAAGAAAAAGAAAAGTGGGTCTTCGTGGTAAGAGTGGTAACAATGGGTCTTCTTCATTCCACTCTCCAATTTTTTTTTTTTTATTGGGTCTTTTTTCCAACATTTTGGTAAAAGTGGGAATAAATTTTGGGTGGTGTTACTATATCTAATATCAATGTATTATTCAAAATACATTATATATATATATATATATATATATATATATATTTTATATATAAGATATTGCACGTTCTTAAAAAATTTTCACCTTCAAATTTTTAACAATCTTCAATTACCATTTTACCTTTTTTTCAATTAAATGTAACGGAAATTGACTAAAGTTAAACGGTGTTTCCAAATTGTTACAAATTAAAGAGTACGTTTTAAAACATGGCTGAAATACAAGGGGTTTATATGATATTAACCCATATATTAATATATAATTATAATCTTCTGAGGAATATATGAACCTGGAAAGCCCTTCCAATACAGTCCTACTCCTAGCCAATGTGTTGCATTGGACTTAGAGGTATATACGGGGCATGCACAAGTGATCCATGATTGCCATGAGTTCAAACTCAATAGGTTGCCCACAAGCATTATGCTTTTGCTTATGATTCTCCCAAACTAATACCTAACGCACATTGAATATTCTACATCAATAATTTAGAGTTAAATTCAACCCAAGGGTCTCTCCTTTTCCACAACATGAGCCAATGATTATGTTCATAGACTACTGAGAATAGTACAAGGCACGACATCAAATGTCATCCAATATTCTGCTCTTGAGATATAATATAAAAGTAGAAGCAAATAGTGAATGATCCCACTAAAAGTCCAACACAAGCAGTGGTAAGACTCAAACAAGTTATGCTTATTAAAGAGGAATGAAGTACTAGAACTCAATGTTTGGGTCATCAAATTGGCTAAGCCAACATACTTCTCAACACATTCAAGACAAACACAACTAATCAAGTCCTTAAACAAACTTGTTATCCATCTTCTAGGAGGTACAAATGATGTCATTCTAGGTTAGGATTTCACTTGAACTTGTATTTCTTTATTTTGCCATGTGGTTCAACTTATTAAGGTTGGGGTGCGTTTCATTGTTCCTCAAGGAAATCACATGATCAAAGCTATAAATACATTATTATGCCCCTTAAGTAAGGTAGATCCAACTAGCAAACTCTACAATTTTTCAGCATTCAAATAAACTTTCTAACTTAAATTTGAAATTTCTTTGGTCAGCACCACACTAGTACCCATAGATTCTTCACCCTCTTCATTACTTTGCAGTTTAATCCATGGTTCAACTCATTTACATAGTAGCCACATAGTAAATAGATTTTGTACATCAATAGTTTAATTTGTCGAATAAGGGTACTTTCACTATGCAGGAATTTGTACCATCAAAATAGAACCCAAATTTAGGTTCAATTATTTAAAAAGTGAGTTTATTCTCCAACAACATGACAATATAAATCATAGATGACAATAAAATTAACCAACCTACTGGAATGATTATATATTGGCTCTTTATATGGGACTTGCAAAAATATAAATAGGGCATCAAACACTAGTGCCTACAAACAAAGATATCTGCATAATCAACTTAAATATCCTTAAGTAGTTAAATTATCTTTGTGGCTTAGTGCTTCTAGAGGCTAGTCACCCAAGCTTTAATGAAAGCCTAGGCAGGTAGAAAAGGACAATCAAAGAGGAACATAGCCCTTTAGAAGTGATAAGTAGCATGAAAGAGTGAATCTTAAGCTTATGAGAAATCATAATCGAAAGGAACTGTAGGCCTTGAAGTCTAGAGCCATCATGAACCAAGTCATTGTGGGCACTTAGCCTAGAGATCATCACAAAAGACCAAAGACTAGTAGGAAAAGATAAGTGCTTTCAATAGATGGCAAGGCATGAAAGCATGTACTTAGTAGACATCAAGCGGAGTCATTTTAGGAAAAAGAACCAATGAAAAGAGAAGATCTAAGAGAGCTAATAACTCAGAGACGAAAAAGCTCCAAAAGCATAGTCACATGTTCAATAATGAATGGATTGCTAGTCTAATGAAGTCCCCCTTTAAGGGTTGGATTTCCAAAACAACACCACCTTCAAGGTTTGCTATCTCAACATTTGAACTCTATAGTAGGATGTCCAATCAACTAAATTATGTATCCACTACAATCAAATGATGTTTCCAAGTGGGATATAATAAAAAAAAAAAACATTAGCCAATGATGTGTAAATATCTGAAAGAACTAGTACTCAACTAATTCAACAGTCTAGACTTCTTACATAATACAAGAAGCTACTTATAGGATAACCCTTATTTGCACAAGAAATGTTATAATCAAATTGATAGATCATGTATTTCAAAGGATAGATGATGTATTTCAAAGGATGAAGTGCTAAATATTCTCCAACTGTCATTCTATACAATGTGGTCATCACTTTGGAGCTTCAAGAATCGCTTCTAAAATTCTACAACTAGGATTTTATTAGTCAACACTCCTTAAAGACACTTATGCTTAGGTCAAAACTTATGAAAGAGTGGGTAATAATATATCTCAACATGAATTTCCAATGAACAATATCTTGGAACTTGAAATTTTTTTATGTTTGAAGGGATTGTTTTATGGGAACATTACCATATTCTTTTGGGAATTAATATGTGTTGCTCATAGTGGATTCTGTTTACGCTTAGTTAATTGCAACTCTAACTAATGATGTAAAGGTAGTTTTAAAATTCCTTCAAAATAACATCTTTTCTAGATTTGGGACTTCTATATCTATTATTAGAAACAAGGGTTCAGATTTTTGTAATATATTGTTCAATTCCTTTTTGAGCAAGTATAAAGTGAGACACGAAGTGCCATTAGCCTTTCATCCTTAAGCTAATGGGCATGCCAATGTTTTTAATATAGAGATTAGGCAAATTCGTTAGAAGATGGTGAACATCAACATAAAAGATTGATCAATCAAGCTTGATGACACTTTATGGTTATAAAGGATGGCTTTCAAAACAAACATTGGAATGAGTTCTTATTGCCTTGTTTTTGAGAAACTTTGTCATCTACCGTTGAGCTTGAGCATAGAGCTTTTAAGGCTATAAAGAGAATCAGTTTCATCTTACAGCTTCATGCGAAAAAGGAATGTTAGAGCTCAATGAACTGGAGGAATTATGGGATGAAGCCTATGAAAGTTCTTGAATTTTCAAAGATCTTACCAAGAAATGGCATGATAATAATATCTTGAAGCATGAGTTTCATCCAGGCTAACAAGCACTTCTTCACAACTCTCTTTTGAAGTTATTTTCAGGAAAATTGAAGTCAAAGTGGTCAAGGTCTTTTAAAATTACTTAAGTGTTTCCTTAAGGTGTAATTGAACTTCAAGCTAAGGAAGGAAATTTGTTTCGTATGAACAAACAGAGGGTAAAACATTACATTAGAGGAGAATGTTGATAAATTCAAAAGGTAAAAAAGATAATTATTAATCTTGATGTGTCTAATGAAGAACATTATGAGATGGTTGAAGATTCATGCTCAAAAGATTGAGTTTGAGTGAATAAATGGACAAGAAGAGTGAAAGCAAAAGCAAGCATGATCAGTGAGTAATGTAGCCTACATAAGCTTAATTATTTGTTTGATTTCTCAAGCTTTTAGTTGTTTTTTATATGCGTTGTACTCTTTTTACAAGAAAAAAGTTCGAATAATTATTTTGATGAATGTTTTCTAAAATTTAAAGTTTAGGAGCATAATGGAGTAGTTTTAGTTAAGTAAGAGACATGAAGATATAACCCTTGGAGTTAAGCTAAGGCATGTCCAGTTTATTCCATGAAGTATACATGCCATCTTAAAGCTTCCAAGAGTTGGGGTATAGTAACTAGTTATGTCCAATTCCTCCTATGAAGTGCAAATACCAAGTTCATTCAAGGAAGAAGAGAGTCATGGCATGCTCACTTGGTATTTGTAAAGCCCATGCCAGTGCTTGGCCAAGGAAAGAAGGAAATGGTGTACCCATTTAACCTTTGAAGTGCACAAACCATATACCTTGCTCTTTCTCACACGTGGAACCCTTTATGAAGCTCATTGTTATTAAGTGTGGATTCTTATATCTAAACGCTAAGTCATTAATGAGGCATGTGGTGGAAAGTAAACTTTAAAAGGTAAAGATTAAAGGAAGCATTTAAGATTTGGCTAAATATCTATCTAAAAAGAATCATACAATCCATCATTATAGACACAACAATTTAAAGAGAAAAGGCATTTCTAGTAGAGAAGCTCTAGGGTTTGGAGTTCTTGAAAAGCCTAAAACTTTGGGTTTTGTTTGGAAGAGCCATCACCTGTTGTAAATCTTTTCATTTCTACTTTCTTCTTTAAATTCCTTGGATGTTTGTAATATAGTTCTTGAATATTTATGAAGACAATGTTTGCATGTGGGATTCTATTTGGATTTTGCTTTTGTCGCTTTTGTTTTTATGATAGATTGAATCTTTGATCTTTGGCCTTGATGTAACACCCTGACCTGAGAAAATGCCTCGAATTTTTTACCAAGGTTGACAAGAATTGATCGAGTGGGTCTCACAGTTGACTTTTTACTATAGGTAGAATTTCATGTTAACCGAAGTACCATGTAAAGTACTTGTTGACACGAGTTCTTACACTGGTAGTATGCCAAAATTATAGCTAAGAATAGGAAGTTATGGTCAAAATAGTATGCGATCCGGACTGATCAACGAGTCTGGAGTTGACTTTTTATTTACATAGATTTTGGTGTCGATCCATGTGTTATATGGAAGTGCTTGTCGATATGAGTTTGTAGACTGGTGGCACTCTTAATTTGGACCTGCAGTTGAAAAGTTACGGATCTGTAAAGTTGTGTCCGTGTTTTCTTAGACTAATTTTTACTGGGTATAAAACAATTGAGGGAATCCTTAAGTTGCACCATGTGTCACTACTTGGAAGGTGCCATGTGTCATGATGGAAAAGGGCCACATGTCGTAATAGAAAAGTGCCACATGTCACTATAAATTCATAATAAAAACATTAATAAATATATACATTTTTTATTTTATTTTCTCTCTCCCTCTCCCTCTTTTTTCTTTTTCTTTTCTTTTTTTCCCTCTCCTCTCTCCCTCACGTGCCACTCTCTTCCCTCTCCCAAACTAATTTCTCTCACTTCTCCCTCCCTCTCTCTCTCTCTCTCTCTCTCTTCCTTTTATCTCTCTTTACTCTCCCTTTTTCTCTCTTTCTTTAGGTGTAGGGCAAAGGAGCACACCCTGCTCATTGGAAGCCACATGCGCCAGTCGACATGGTGGCCCATGGCTGGTGACCCCGGCCCTCAAGTCTCTGGCCATTTGGCCGACGGGCGTGCCTAGATTGGCCCCTTACATTGGTAGCCGATGTTCCTCCGATTGGCCGGCTTTCCGCCAGCTTTGGGCCTTGTGATCAGTCCCTCTCCCCTATTTTGGACCCTTAATCTCAAAAACGGCCTATGTTCATCCAAAGTCAAAACGGTTTGTGAGATACATAGAGGGGGAATTTGGCCAAAACTTTCCCACCATTTTCCAACCACCATTAGTAAAATTGAGGCCAATGGAGGTTAGTAACATGTTCCATTGATACCTTGTTTTATGAATTGTGGTGGAGCTTTTAAAAAGACGCCATTTTTAAATAAAATATTAAATTAAATGTGAAAAATTGGAAAAAAATTGAATTAGATTGAATATATATATACATGTTTATGTACACATATGTATGTGTATGCTTGTAAATATATACGTTTTGTATGTATATATATGTGTGTGTGTATAAATATAAGTGTACACTGTTGATATGTGTTAGGTTGATGCACATATATATATATATATATTTTTTTTTCTGAATATATGAGTATGTGTATACATTTATTTAATTGTTGAAAGAATGTGTATATGTATATGAAAAAGTGTGTGAATATATAAATATATATATGCATATTGAATATGTTTATATATGCATATACATACATACTTATGTATATATATATATGTATGAGTGATCCTGCTTCAAATTTTTTTTGGGTTGTTAAATTATGTATGTTTTGTGTTAAATATTTGAAAAATATGTTTTACGTATTCGATATTTAATAAAATTTCTATTTGAATTTGTGATGCCAAAATTATGTTGAATTAAATATGTATGATACAAAATTTATATCTTTGAAATTAAGGAAACTATAGTTTTAAATAGTTGTTAAATTATTGTTAGTTCTATTGTTGAGGTTACGACGCACAATAAAATATATTCTTATGTATTTAATTATATATAAAATTTTATGTGGTCTGAATGATATTTTTTGTATAAATTAATTTTGAAGGTTTGAGAAAGTATTTATGTCAAATTATGGTGATAAAATATATATATATATATATATATATGCATTTAATTAATTATTTATTCATGAATTTGGTTTTATGGTGGTAAAAATTGAAATATCTAAATTGATGGATTTATGATGATGGTTTAAAAAGAAATATGCAATCTTTTAGGTTTAAAAAGGATGTATTGAGCCCGATGATATTTATTTGATTATGATTTTAATGGTTTTAGATGCACATACAGTATTAGCATCTTGTAATGCATTGTTGTTAAGCACACAAGTTTGTATGGTTGTCCAGTGGTGTGCCACGAATCTTAGGGTTGGCAAGTATTATATAGTGATCATAAGCCGTCCCCTTCCATGGACAAGGATGATTGTATATTATATTATGGTTATTCTGTGGGTGTCATGGACATATGGGTCAGCAAGTATATATTTGCACAGTGAGCATTAGTCGCCCTTTCTTTGGTCCCAGGATGGTTGTTTATTATGGTTATGGATAAGCGCGTAAGTTATATTCATAGTCGTCCTTATGAGCTACATTGAGAAGGATAGCCATAGCTGTCTCCCTCCCTGGCTGCAACATGGCTGTCATTACGGAGTAGTATGTGCATATATATATATATATATATATGGTCATCCTATAGGAGCTATGGGTCCGAGGTATGTCAAGTATATTTGTACAGTGAGTCTCAGCCATCCTTTTAGTCGAAAGATAATTGCTTTAGCCATGGCAAGTTATAAGCAATCGACGCCGCAGGACGCCAAAGTGACCGACTGCAACTTTCTCTTTTTAGCCTCCCTATTAGGTAGTGCTTAGAATGTTGGATACTGTCTGGCACCACTGGTTTATCATATGATGCTTTAAGTATCTTTTTCATATATGTACGAGCATAGATTTATATAGATATACTATGTTATGTTTGTTTGTACCACACCATAAAGGGGTGATGATCATATTCGATCCATGAATACCTTAGCCTTGTAATTATATTGCCTATGAATCCAAAGGGTTGGACAGCCATTATAGGCAACCATCTCAGACTGTATTGGTAATAAGATATTGACGATAGTTGATATCATTGGATCGCTTAGCATGTTATATGGCACCATACACCTCTAGTACGAGTGCGCATATTTCGTAGTACATTTATAAATTTTAAATTTTTTTTTCTTATATTACCTTATCTATTTAGACTTGATTTTTTAATATTTCTTTTATTTGCCTTTATTGTTATTGTTGTTATTAATATAATTTTTATTGTTATTATTATTTAGTTATTTATCTATTATTGTTATCATTATCATTAATATCATTGCTATTATTATTATTATTATTGTAATTGTTATTATTATTTATTATGGTTATTTTTATTGTTATTTCCATTATTTATTATATCCGCAGGATGCTCGTCGGGGCATCACATAACTATTCACCGATTGAGAAAACCTGCCTGGCCTTGATCTTCGCCGTCATAGGGGTAGGGGAGCGGCTTTCTTGTGGTAGTAATTGCGAACATCTCTCCTTTTCTCTTAGCGTGCACAGTTTGCTTGCATGCCGCTTTAGGAACATCTCTCTTTCTTAGTTTCACGCTGGCCTAATGAAAGTAAGTCTTTTAGTAAGCGTTTACGCCCCGAATAATCAACACGTTTGCTAAGCAGTGTCTCACGAAATCTTCCTTCTTTGCCTTCAATTACATCTGAAAACGACTTGTAAGCCTTATTATGACCGTCCCTCATTGGTTGTCCGCGGATTCCATTATCAAGAAGTGTATCCACGGCTTCTTGTACCAATTTCTCCTGACACATTACTAATTCCCCTGGCGTAGATCTACTTGTGGTTAATAGATCGATAAGAGTATTGTTCCGATAGATAACTCTTCTATAGAGTTCATTAATATCCGAGCTCATTAGTTTACCCCCATCTATCTGAATAATAGGTCTCAACTCGGGAGGAAGAACTGGTAATAGACATAAAACCATCCACTCGGGTTCTATATTTGTTCGAATAAAATTCTTAGCTAATTCCATGCGTCTAACCAAAAAATCCCTTCTTCTTCCAACTTTTTGATCTTCCCATTCATTACCTGTGGGGCTTTCTTCCCCTAATTCTTTCCATTCTACCAACGAATAATCTATAATAATTCGCAAATCCAGATCAGCTAATTGTTCTCGGATAGCACTTGCTCCAGTAGAAATTTCTCGATTTTGAAATGTCTCGAAGCCTTGGGTAGTAAAAAAAAGTGGGATGCTGTATTTCCAGGATTGGATCTCATATTCGAATGAACCTCGTAATCATAAGAAAGTGGGTTTTTTAGTTATGGGCCTAGCAAAAGAAAAATTTGGATAGGATCCTATCGGATCTCCCCCCCTCAAAATCGGACGTGAAAGTTTCCTCTCATCCGGCTCAAGTAGTTACACCAAAAAAGATAAAGAAAAGAAAGGGGTTTCGTTTCCACTTTCAAATTCTATAAAAACCCCCAAAAATCTACTCCTTACTCAAGTTCCAAAAGAAGGTCAAGCAACATTTCATTGATTCATTTTATTTATTTGTTTTAGTATATTTTATGAATTGAATTCTTTATTTAATTATGGCATAATAAAATAAATGAAATGTGAAATTCTTGAGTAGTCTACTTCCCTTCGAATGATGAATCCCCTTAATTTTAATTAAAGTAAAGGAGGGCCTTAGAATTCATAAGGTATTTACTTGTCTATGTATCGTTCCGTTCAATCTTTTAGGTCCCTACTTCGCCTCGACGGTTATTTCATGATATCCTTAAAGCCTATATGCGATGGATAGACTCCTGCAACCATGACATATTTTCTTATTTTGCTTATTTCGACAGAATTTCTTTCGTTTAGAAAGAAAGGAAATGGTTAATGCCACAAAAGAAGTCTTTTTTTTCACGAGGTACAAATTTCTATTTATTTGTTACTGAATCGACCATAGACCAATTCCCTTTTTACTTGGGAGTATTGAACACACCCATAATTCTGAGCTTCATGTTACTCCTACCAAGAGACATGTCAGATCCAGACGCCCCTCCCTATCTCTCTCGACCCATTCACCGGAGTATGTTGGGCTGGAATGCCTCCATTCCCATCCCATCCTTTATGATCTCTGGGCCTTCCCGCTATATTCATATCATAACATATGAACAGTAAGAACTAGCATTCTTACTAAAGTGGCTCCTAAAAGTAATGTTATTATCCCAATAAAAGCTATTAGATTCATTATGAAAGGTATAACTATGAAAAGCGGAAGAAGCCGAGCTACAAGAAAAATTCCGGCTGCTACCATAGTAGCAGCGTGTATAAGAGCGGAAATAGGGGTAGGTCCTTCCATAGCATCGGGTAACCATACATGAAGGGGGAATTGGGCAGATTTAGCAACTGCACCGGCAAATAATAGACAGGCACACAAAGTAACAAATAAAAAATCAACTTCATTGTTATCAACCACGTTATTGAATATTTCAAACAAATCCCTAAATTCTAAACTACCCGTTATCCAATAAAAACCTAAAATTCCTAATAATAACCCAAAATCCCCTACACGATTAGTTACAAACGCCTTTTGACAAGCAGTTGCTGCAATAGGTCGGGTGAACCAAAAACCTATTAATAGATAAGAACACATTCCAACTAATTCCCAAAAAAAATAAATTTGTATCAAATTTGAACTAGTAACTAATCCTAACATTGAAGTATTAGAAAAACTCATATAAGCAAAAAATCTCAAATATCCCTGATCATGAGACATATAATTATCACTATAAATAAGAACCATAATTCCAACAGTAGTGATTAATATTAACATAAGAGAAGTAAGTGGATCAATTAAGTAGCCAAATTCTAAAGAAAAATAATTATTGATGGTCCAAGACCATACAGATAGATAAATAGAACTGTTATTTATTTGTTGAATAAATATATGGGCGGAAAAAATCATAACTATACTTAACAGTAAAACACTAGGAAAAACCCACATACGGCGAAGATTTTTTATTGCCGTTGGAAAAAGTAGAAGTCCTACTCCTATTAACATAGGAGTTGGAAGGGGAATGAAAGGTATGATCCATGAATATTGATATGTATATTCCATAAAAAAGAATCTTTTTATCTTAATTAATTGTTTCTGATTCACCGGCTTTTATTTCTTTTGAAAAGGGTCAGTTAATAAAAAAAGTTAAGATATACAAAACTGAAATAGAATTTTATAGCTTTAATTATTCTGAATCTTTCTCAACTACCTCAAATATTTCAAATCAAGAGGTTAGAGTTGGTCAAACGATATGACCAAGTTACTAGTGAAAAAGAAATATGTTTTTTTATTAAATTATTAAGTCAAATTTTATGAAGATACAAAAAATGAAAATTTACATTTTTATTACTATTACGTATTACAATAATTTATTTATATATATAGAGCAAGGATAAAAAATTTCACCAAAAACAGTTTTTTATTGTGATATGAAGCATAAATATATGAAGCATAAATAACCCTAATTTAACTCATAATAATTTAACTCATTAAATAAAAGTTATTTATTTTAGTTTTAGTTGGATTATTCAGAATCAGTAACGAATTTGAACCGATTGATTGTCTTCTATTCCAATAAAAGACATTTGTCGGAAAGGTTATGATAAAGAAACTATGACTACAACACGTGACTTTATATAAAATTTAAAGAAGGAATTCCTAAAATAGCTATTATAAAACCATCTATCCTGTATCGTTTCGCAGATTAACTACTAGTCTCATTCCACTTTTTAAAATTAAATTAGATTTACTCATTTATCGAGCTTGACCAATTAAATAAAATGAATAATTAATAGAAACAAATTACTAAAGTTTTTTTTTTAATAAAGAATAAAGATAGGGGTTGGGTTATTAAACATTTCGATGTATTTTATTCCATGTATAAAATTTCAGATGACGAAAAAAAAAAACTAGACAGAGATAGAAAGGCAAAGGTTTTTTCTTTGTATTTGTTTTTTTTTTCTCATATCAACTCCAATCAATTCTAGTTCTATTGCATAGTAGATTCTATAGATATAGAAGATATCAATTTGAAGGAAGATATAAGACTACCAATAAAATAAATACAAATCTTTCTTCCAGATGTTGTATCAAATTGTATGGAATAGAAAAAAAAAACAAATAAAAAAAATTTATTTTATTTTTAAAAACCACCATATTGTTTATGTTGCTAGTAATATTTTATGCGATTTTTCTAGATCCATATTTTTATAAAGGAAGTACAATCTAGAAAATAAATAGATCGATAATTATAATTAATAGTAAAGAACAATTGGTTTTGAACAATAGATGTCTTTGACATCCAACCCTGGTAATGAATAACCTATTAGAATTTTTTAATGGCAGTTCCAAAAAAGCGCACCTCTATATCAAAAAAACGCATTCGGAAAAATATTTGGAAAAGGAAGGGATATTCGGCAGCATTGAAAGCTTTTTCGTTAGCGAAATCTCTTTCTACGAGGAATTCAAAAAGTTTTTTTTGTGCAACAAATAAATAATCCAAGATTGGGAAAAATCTGAATTGATTTGACTCGAAAAGTAATCTAGTTTCAGTTTTTTTTTTTGAAGTTGTTTAAATTTTTTTTTTAGTTTGATTTTTATTTTATATTTTATAAGTTATAAAAAAAATTGATAATTATAAGAGATTCCCAACATATCATAAGAGATTCCAAACCCAGAAAACAGACGGAATTCTAGGATTCCTCCTTGGGGCAAATACTTTTATGCATACTTCTTCCGGTTGATCTATACCATACTCTATTCGCGTAAGATGATACACACTGGCTAACAGTCGAAACATAATCAACTTGAATTCGGGACAGCTATTCGAAATCTTAGTGAAAGACTGGATTTGTTATCTCATGTTTGCTTTTCGTGAAAAAATACCAATTGAAGCGGAGGGTCCGGGACTTCCTTGAGTGGTCTTTTCTCAGGAACTGGATGAAGGATTGGCTTCGGTACGTCCATTGGTATTGGAGTGTCACGAATTCACCGGATGTTTCCTTAGCCGTTTAATGGCAGTTCCATCTATCACTTTATTGTGAAAGGCCAGATTAGCCCGTTCTGCCATAAGTACCTCCATATTCCGCTGAGTGGGGTTCGCCATATTGAATATTTGACGATACATTCCGTACCTTGCTAAAAAACCGATCCTTGTTTACCAACCACACATTGTCTAGGGGTAATAGCGCTTTATTATTAGTAGCCTTACTAATAGGGCGCGCCTTACGCTGTAAGTCTTGTTAGCTGTCAGTCATTAGTCGCTTTCTTCCTCTGTTGTTCATCTATCTGTCTGTTCCTCCTTCAGGGAGTAGCCGTACCTCCCTTATGGAAACCCTAATATTCTTGCGGAATTTATAGCCGGACAATTAAAAAATAGAGTTTCATTTCGCAAAGCAATAAAAAAAGCTATTGAATTAACTGAGCAGGCGGGTACAAAAGGAATTCAAGTACAAATTGCAGGGCGTATTGAACAAAAAAGAAAATGATCGATAATCAGGCTCGAACTGATGACTTCCACCACGTCAAGGTGACACTCTACCGCTGAGTTATATCCCTTCCCTTGCCCCCCATCGAGAGAAATAGAACTGACTAATCCTAAGGCAAATAGAACTGACTAATCCTAAGGCAAAGGGTCGAGAAACTCAACGCCACTATTCTTGAACAACTTGGAGTCGGGCCTTCTTTTCACACTATTACGGATACGAAAATAATGGGAAAAATTGGATTCAATGGGTTTAGGTACCAATTCGAAGAGCATTCGTTTACCTCTCCTTAGGGGTCGAGAGCAGCCAGCCCTAGAGGTACCACACTAACAGCGGCATCCCGACCTGATACGGATCCCTACCTCTCTATCCACAACTGACCCATCATTTCTAAAGCTTATTTATTTACAGCAGCAGTTCGAAAGGTTGACCTATTCAGGAATCTCCGGATCTACGCTTATTTTCAACTCCCCGAAGCATTTCGTCGTTTATTACGCCCTTCCTTGTCTCTGGGTGCCTAGGTATCCACCGTAAGCCTTTCCTCGTTTGAACCTCGCCCTTAACTTTAAGGCTATGCCATCCCCTAAGGTGCTGCTAAATGGGAGGATCTTATCAACGTCCATGAATGCTAAATCATAGCATAGATCGAACTGCTGGATCGGAAAAATTGGGTGCTATCATATAGCTTTGTATCGGCTAAGTTCACGAGTTGGAGATAAGCGGACTCGAACCGCTGACATCCGCCACAGGGTAAACCACAGCCGGGGGCCTACGATATCAGTATCGGAGTTAGTATTGACTATCCCTAAATGTTAAAAAATGAAAAAAAAAAAAAGGGTTCCGTTCTTTCCCATTGCCCATATATAACTTTGGTAAGAGTCGGGTCATCGAAATAGAAAAGTTATGAAGAATACGGTTGGAATCAATTTCCTACCATTTGTATTCCTTTCGAAATACAAACATGGGAATAATTGCAATATTTGTTTGATTGAAAGAGTTCATATATTATTCATAGAATCCATTACTCCACTAGAATCAAATACCGTTTCGAAATGAAGATGTTTTTTATTTTCATTTCAAAATGGAATTTTAATTTCAATAGTGAAATTAAAATAAAAAAAGGCTTTGCAGGAAGATCTATAAAAAAAATTGATACAGTTTGGTTCCTAAATTCAATTAGCAGTACTTCTAGAGCCCACTTCTGCCCCATACTACAAGTGAAAGGGAAAATGTAAAGACTACCATTACAGCAGCCCAAGCGAGACTTACTATATCCATGTGAGATAAACAACTCGGTATTAAACAACTCG